>NC_137456.1:143920077-144055641 GCF_964235325.1 Thermobia domestica | reverse complement strand
CGAAACGCATTGATAAAAGTTGGATTACAAATGGAATTAGAAAATCCAGTACCAATTTGATAAGATTTTAATAAGATCCTTAAATCTGTTTAACTTTAAATCTGATGATTTAAAGAAATCTACATACAACTGTATAGAAAACCTATAAGAAGGTCATAAGGGCAGCTTAATGCAAAACAATAGCTTGATTTTAAATGCCCAAAATAAGACTAAGCAATGTGGCAAATAATCAATAAAACTCTTGGCACAAGCAGGCCTAAGAGTGTAGAATATCTTAAACTAAATGGTAAAGTTATTTGATTTTCTTACAGATTTCCTGAAATCACTCGATAATAAGAATTATGTTATAAGTTTATTCATCGATCTGTCAAAGGCATTTGACAAAATTGATCACAATATTATGCTAAATAAATTGTCTCAATTGGCATACCGTGGCGTAGCAAACCAGTGGTTTTTCATCCTACCTAACAAATAGATGCCAAACTGTTCAAATTACAAAAGTTGAATCAAATTGATCCTGCACTTTCTTCTCAAAACAAACAAAAATTACCAGAGGTGTCCCTCAGGGCTTTATTTTAGGCCCTACTCTATTCATAATTTACATAAATGATCTGATAAAAACTTTACACCCCACACAATGCATGTTATATGCTGATGATATAAATATAGTTATTACTGAAACAAGATCCAAATTTAGTATTGGTAAAGACAGAAAGGTTATATAAGCAAATAGTTACTTGGTTGAATGCAAATAACCTTCACCTAAATACAGATAAAACAGTCGCAATAAACTTTCGTTTTCCAGGAAATAATCCATCCTTCCCTTCGCTAAACATTAATGGAAAACAAATTGAGTATTCTAATGCAACAAAATACTTGGTGTTTACATCGATGATGATTTGTCTTGGCAAACCCATGTTAAAACATTAAATAAAAATTGGCTACTTATGTTTTGCGTTCTTTAGGTTACGAGATTACAGTTTCACGAAATAACTTATTATCGATATTACTATGCAAAAGTCCGATCACTCCTCAGTTTTGGAATTATTTTTTGGGGGTCAGCCGCATGCAGTCAGGAAACATTTCGGATACAAAAGAAAATACTACGAATAATATTCAGGCTAAATAAAAGAACATCATGTAAACAAATATTTAGATCACAAAAAATTTTAACCCTTCCAAGCATATACATATATAAATCTATACACTTCGTGAAACAAAATAAACAGATGTTTATACAAACAAGAGATATTCATGCAAACAACACGCGGGCAATTAACCGACATTTACGTAGTACAACAAAATTACTCCAAGTACCAAAAAAAAAATTATTTAAACTGTACGAGACTTTATAATATGTTATTTAAATACATCACATTATAAAGAGTAAATTTTAATACTCAAAAAAAAATTCGTACTCTGTTACTTTCTAAAGCATATTATTCAGTTCAGGAATTTGCAAATGATAACGATGTATGAATACGATGTAATTATGTAACAAATTTAACATGTGATGTTTGTTATAATTTTTGTACTTCAAATGGTGTAATAAGCTGTAATCACAATTTGATTTATATGCATGACAACTGTAGAACTTATAGGAGATACTCTCCATATTGTGTCAAAACAGGCAAAATAAATAAATAACAAAAACATAAAATTTTGAAAGGTGTCAAGACTTATGAATAAAGTGAGTTATTCCCTCAAATGAAAAGAGGAAATATAATGTTACAAAAAGGGGGGGTCAGTATAATTCAGGATAATTGGCAGTAATGGAGGTGCCTAGAAGGAATAAATGCTTTTAGAGCTTCCAATTTCTCACTGCTTCAATATTGAAATCTGTATAATAGGATAATATTAATACAATAAACTACACTAAAGTGAAATGGAGGAAAGAACGAACCAAGAAGGATGAGAAGAGAGAAGTCATTGACTAGGACTGTTCACCATTCAAGGGGATTGAAGGGGGTTCATTGATGACCCACCGTTGGGGGGTGCATCAGCAGGGAGCGGGGATTTCTAACATCGCCTCCAACTGCTGCATCTCCCGAGGAAAAGGTCAATACTTAAGAGCCCCTACATATGTTTCTCCAAATGGAAAAGGAGAAGAGTGTGCCAACTTCCCTAAGCAACGCCCTGCCATTTAAAATGTAACGATTGGTTGTACTGAGCTGGAGCAATGCTTGTAGATTATGTGGAACCCTGAGCATAGAGCATGAAGCATGAACATGGTATATATAGATGTACTAGATCACATGTAGCATGAATTTAGAGTAGATAACCACATCTTAAGCGGATATGCGGAGAATTATATGTCCTACATATATTGTAAATATATAATGAGGTTACTTAGGTATATTCCTTACATATTGCATATTCCTAACTTTACAATGGCACATACTGCATTTTGGGTCTGGAAAAGAATGTATAGTAGTGAGTACACCTTTCACGACTATGGTAGAAATGAACAATACTATACAACAATAAGCTATAAGAATAGACACTATTTGAATATATTAAAAGGAATATACGTATAATAATAAATGAATATTGTTTAAATAAGGTAAAAATAAGTGAATAATATATGCTTCTAGAGCATAAAAAACAACTTATATGTATATACATGAACATAAGGATAAGATTGAATTTTAATTATTGATATTGAACAGAAATAATATGAAATAGAGCTCTCTCTCTCTCTCTCTCTCTATATATATATATATATATATATATATATATATATATATATATATATATATATATGCTGATAAAATATGACTATTTATTTCATGGTAATATAAAACCTACAATATACCCATCTAAAGATATAATATGGATAACCTATGTTTATCTTATATGTATATAGACATAACATAAGCATAGTATTGCTTATTTAAAAAACTTATTTTTATATACATAAACATAAGGATAAAATTGAATATTGAGTATTAATAGTGAATTTGAATAATATGAAATAAACTATATATATAATAAAACATATGTTGGTAAGATATCTGTAAGAATATAACCTATTGATTCCATAATATATCAAACTAGTAATACAATTATGGATACATGTATTCCTAGGACACTATATTATATGCATGGTACTAAGGTAGTTATATTGTATTAGTGCACACTTTATACAATTTATTTACAATATTATCTTATCAAAAAAAATAATTGTTGGCTTCACCTTACGGTCTTACAGTTGAATTAAGCTTATTCGAATTAGCTTATTAGCTACTTTGTCTTATTGAAAGGTCATTAAATAACGTACTCTAAATTGAGAATATTGGAGAAAATCTAAGTATTATAACAATCGCTTTACTCTTAACTCATATTTTTAACGCTAACGCGTTAATTATTGCGAGTTATTTTGCGAGAATATTGGCGAGAATACACTCACCATCTGTGATGCTTCCTAATTAGTACGTTTCCTGTGATGTTCCATAATTAGTTTCCTAATTAATTTTAATACGAGTAAAATATCGATGAATAGTTTATGTTTACTATAAATTCATTTTGTTTTTGAAATTGTTCTATTAGCAATTCTTTTTGGTTTTCTTAAATTTGAGTTGGGAATTTTATTAACATTTTCTTAAAATTAAAATTAATATTTTCTTAAAACTGTTTTATTAAGTGTTTTCCTAAAATTAATAGCCATATATGTAAAATATATACATTTCTTATTGTGTTGAGAACTCGATGATACCTTGAAAACTAATAGTACTTTTTTTCTGTTTTCCTGGTTCTGATTGACTACTGCTTGTGAGCTCTGTTCCCTGAAAGAAAGACGTCGATGGAAGAACGTTCATTGGACGAAGGAATAGAGATTGACTAAATTTGGGACCACCCTCGCTGCATTCTGAGCAATCGGACTTCAACTCTAGGAAGAAATTATTCCGTAATGTCGTAAGAGAATGCAGATGAAATGTGGTATTTTATTTAAATATTCTGTAAAGTTGCTGATATTTTCGGAGATTTTTTTTTTTTAAAAAAAGAGAGAGATTTTCTAATTGCCTATTAGTTGTAGCGGTGGTACACGTTGGTTCAACACCTGTTGGTTGAACAGCCACAAATTGGTTGGTTCCCCATAGTAGTCTCAATGTAAGACTTCCTAGAACTTCAATTAATTCGAACTATGGCTCGACACAAAACGCGACAACAGCGGCACGGTTTCGACAGCTTAATTACACTAATCATTAACACGTTATTACGTTTAATTATATCCTATCCCTCACTTTCATACGGTGGCCCAGTGGTCGAAAGGGCACTGACCTTGACTGGCGGGTGTACACTCATGTCCAAAATGATTGGAACAACACCCGTCAGCCACTCCAAACGACGTGATGTTCATGCGACGCTGACTTGAAATTGCCTCCGCGGGAAGATTTTTTAATCTTTGACAGTTAAAGATAACTGAATTAAAGTGAAAAATCAGTGTTTGTTTAATCTTGTGTTGTTATTTTTCGTGTGAATCGTAATCCAGTTAAGCTAAAACGACTTCATTGTTTTGGATTTTTTGAAATACGTAAGTAAACGTAAACTATTTCCTATTTTATCTAAACTTAACTGTATTTTATAACGTTTTGAATAAGTATTAAGTCTAAATATGTTAAAACCTTTTTTAAAAAAAACTAAATTTGTGTGATTAAATTTATTTATTTATTTTTTTTTTTATTTTCCAGCTGTAGTTATTTTTTTCCTGAGAACGTGTTCGGATTTGCCGGGTGTTCGGATTTCGGATTTAGATATCCTCACCTCAGGTAAGTAGACAGAAACAAGTGGAAAAGGAAGGGAAATGAAGGTCTTGAAAGTAAAACGAAGACAAATTTACCAGTCTTCAGAAGATACTCTCTACAATGCAGTGAGCAGAGAGTGTCGGTAGATCATACTGAATCGGTGGGTAGCAGTGGGCCATGGCGAGTGGTGGGTCGCAGTGGGTCATGGTGGGTGGTGGATCACAGTGGGTCACATGCTGTTGACCCACGACCCACTGACCCACTCAGAAAACTTGACCCACTGACCCACCGACCCACTGACCCACTCCATCTCTGCACCATACACAGAGCAATGTTCTGCGGAATGAGTATCCAACCCAATACATTTTCTGTAAATTCTCACTATTAAGCCGTACCTCTTGTGTGAATTCAAAAGCAGAAAAAGGATTATAGTTGACTTTAATACGAGAAAAGAAAGAAACGTCATATACAGATGGAAATCTTGTAAACACTTTCCTAGCTGATTTGACACACGTATCCTGTTATGCCGTTGTAACTGGTAAACAGGAAACCCATATCAAACTACTGTGGTTTTATGCTAAAACCATGAGTGTCCATGACAAAGTTCTGTATTGAAAGCAAGAAATTAATGAAACTAAATATAGATGATTAAAATATTCTCCAATTGCTAAGTCGGTTTATCACCACTAGATATGGAGGTTCCAGGCCCTAATAGATATCAATTCGATTCTCCGGATGGGAATTAATGTTACAATTTATCTTTCTTTCTTCACTCCTTTCTGAGTACACACCCAAATCTCGTGGTGATCAGACCATAATTTGCGTCAGATTCCTAAATATGGAAACCTATTGCCCTTTTAGCCTTCTCATTGGTTCTCACCAATTGCCGCAACCAGGATACGATATAGAGACACATATACACATGTACAATATCCGACTCATGATTCAATGTCACGCGTCCCAGAACCTTCAAAGCATCCGTAAGCACTCATTAAATTTCCTATGTTACTGCGTTGTTGCGGTCATAGTTCAATATCAGGTATCCTGTTTTTTGTAATATCAATTATCTTCACTGAGTAAGTTTTCTATAATGTTGCGTCGTTGTGATAATATCAATTGCCTTCATCGTTTGCATATTTCCCTTCTCTTGCTAAGTCTAAGTAAACCAAGAGAACAAAAGTGTCTGAATAAACCCATTAATTCAACTTTACTCAATTAAGGGTAAAAGATAACCATATTTTAAGTTGATCGCCACATTTTATCTTACAAAAAAAAAAAAAAAAAAAAAAGCTAGTAAGTACATGTAAGCATAGACAAGAATGGCATTTGCACAGGTCAAATAGAAAAAGATTATTGAAATGACAAGTGTGTTTTACTCATATGCAGCATAGGTGTCCAAACTCATGAGCTCGGCACTCACGCTCAACCGGGCTCGGGCTCAATAATTGATCGCGAGCCCGAGTGAGCCCGAGCCCCAATGAAATAAGTGAACGCAATCTCAGTTGAGGGAAGTGAGCGCGAGCCCGAGTGAGCACGAGCGCAGTTAACAGTAGTGATCGCGAGCCCGAGTGATCGCGAGCCCAATTAAGAGAAATGAGCGCGAGTGCGAATGAGCGCGAGCGCAGCTCAGAGAAGTGATCGCCAGCCCAGTTGGAAGAAGTGAGCGCGAGCTCAAGTGAGCGCGAGCCCGAGTGAGTGCAACCTCAGTTGAGAGAAGTGAGCGTGAGCCCGAGCGAGCGTGAGTTAAATTGAGTGCGAGCGCGCGCTCACTTCACACTCACGTGGACTCATTTGCTTTAGAGTAAAAAAAAAAAAATTAGGAAACTCATTCCATGTGCAGAATTGTAAAGGAAGAATGAAACAACTTTACAAAAAGAAAAAGCACACTCTTGAGGTCTGAGCTGTCATTTTATTGTCCAGAGGACTTTAAACAAGAGTAGCTCTTAAGAATGTTGATAACTTGTACCATAATGGTTATTCAGCCCATTAATTTATATGAGGAAACATTGTTTTAATTTTTTTGAAATAAAAGAATTTTAGCCTGTTAATTTTACTGACTATTTCTTTTTGAGATCTTTAAATGTATTCTATGCGAAATTTAACTACGGTGTTATGTAATTTTAATATATATAAATAAAAACTAAAATAATATTACATTGAATATTTTTAAAGCAAGGAACTCTTAAATAGGCCAAAAAAAGAAATTAGTAAAATTGAATGATTAAAATCTCGTCTATTTAAAAGAAAAATACTTCCTCATATTAGTCAATGGGCTATTAAGAAAAGAAAGATAGCAATTCAACATCCAAAAAAATTAGAAACACACACACACACCTCCTTTCATTAAAGTCTTTTTTCGAAAGCTACCCTGAAACGATGGCGTGTCGTTTGTTACAACCAGTGTTAAAAGTAAGGAAAATACGGGGTACGTCATCCCCCACTTCCAAAAATATCTATGGCGTCCCTCCACTTCCTAAAAAGCATAGTGTTCAAAGATAAGCACAGGGGACGGCATGACGTCATGCGTTCCCCAACCTTTTCAGATCCATTTTTACCCTTGGTTACAACTCGATTTTGATGTTGTTTGACACAATATTTTCATTGCGGATTTATCAAATCTTATTACCGTGAAGATTAGCACATACCTGACGGAATAGCTAAGTGTTGCCAGGCACTTATTCATATTGATTCACTGTGAATAAGTGGTAAGTATTCTCATCTTCTAGACGAGCAAGATCTCATATAACCTCACTGATGAAAAAGAATATTAAGCTCCAAACAAACAAACACAAAACATTCTAAATTTCACGATAGCTTCGTAAATTACATGATTACATTTCCTCTTTTAACGTAGTCCTTAATATTACCTCATTTTATGTATAGTACCCGACAAAACATAACCAATTTTTTCCTCGAAGGTAAAGATCTAAGGGTTTACTTGTCCCTACCATAAATCCTTCGCTGTAACTAGATTCCAGCGTTGCCGCTCCAACTCAGGTAGAACTGTATAAAGCTGTCAGTATGGCTAACCCCATTACGGTTATCATAGTAGCCGAGCCCGTGCAGACCTCTAAACACATTACCCCACAAAAATGACTGCCATAAGTCCAGGCCTTCTAAAGGCTGTTGTGCCAGGAATTTAGTTATCATTATTATTATTGGTAATAATAATATGTAATATTAGTAATAGGCTAAATAAAGATTCTTCCTCTTTATCTGCTCTGCTTGTAAGTATATTATTTCTAACTTTAAGATATAGTTATACAGGTCAATATATAATTGATCAGTTTCTTTCTAATATCATTCGTCACGTGTATAAAAACTGAACAAACTACAAATTAGGATACTATACACAGGAAATTAATAATAATAGCTTTATTACTCATATATTAACCTGCATACATTAATACATATTAGGATTTAGGTACTTAATAGAATGCTTTTTAATCATTTCTTTTTTTAAAAAAAAAGTTTTAAATTCTCATTATAGACAGATGGCCTGTCTAATAATAATAATAATAATAATAATAATAATAATAATAATAATAATAATAATAATAATAATAATAATAATAATAATAATAATAATAATAATAATAATAATGTTTTCCCAGGACATTAAACAAAGTTATCGTGTCTTGCAAAATATTTTTGATGAAGACAAAGATCATGTTGTCATCGAGATAGATCAATCGTCCTCAGAAACTGAGGAAAACGAAAACGAGGAAATGTTTTGAACTCTTGAAGTGTTAACTTCCAATTGTTTATTTTATCTATTTATTTGAGAATTTTCAAAATAATGTTTAATCACGTCTGATATAGTGCTTTATGTGAGATTGATTCTAAGTTGCATGAAGGACATAAACAAATAATAATAATAATAATAATAATAATAATGATAATAATAATAATAATAATTATTATTATTATTATTATTATTATAAGACTAACATTAGTGCATCACGCTAACTCCTAATAGTAAATCACATTGATGCTCATTGCAATAATATAATGCAATAATTTAGATTTGAGCATTTATATTTATGTATCCGCAAGTTCGTTGGTCGGCTAACTAAAAAAAAGAAAAAAAAGAAAAAGAAAAGAAAAGTGAATGCAAACAATTAGAGCTCTTAAGTATTGACTTTAATCTATAATATTAGTGCTTGAACTTCTCGGGTAAACTGTACCCGCCCGATACCCATTGCGTTTGGTTTACTCGATTCTTAGACCTGATAAACCCGTTTGACCCGTGTTTGGCCTGTTTGGACCGTTTGACGCGATAGACTCGTTATGAGTTCGTACATGATAATTAGAACAATTTGTGTTATGATAATAAAGCGAAACAACACACCATTTACAATAATGACACACTAAGCTTGTTTTCATAAAAACGGGATTATCAGGTCATCCCTATTCATACGGTTCAATCGGGCAAACCCGATTCATACGGGTAAAAATACAATATCGGTCCAACGTGCAGTCCAGGATCTATTCTATTTTCCGAGCATTACCGAAAATGTACAGTAGCCAGATGCACAGTAGCCCTAATCATATTATTATTATTATTATTATTATTATTATTATTATTATTATTAATAATAATAATAATAATAATAATAATAATAATAATAATAATATATAAATAGGAGAGAAAATTACTTGTTGAATGACCTGTACGTATTTTATCCCTATTTTAAATGGTTATTCTAGTTTTATGTATCTGCTTATTGGTTTGCAACACTCAGAAAGAATAGTTCGAGACTTCATTGTTTACCGTGGCGACAGGAGGAGCGGCTAAGCTTTTGTAATAACGGCAACATCCAACTGGTTGACAAACCGCACGTGGCCGCTAACAACCATATGACAGTTTTACTGCTGATAAGAAAACTTGGTTTAGCTTTGAAAACCACTATAGGTACTATTTCTCTGTTATGCTACCCCATTAAAGAACCGCGTTTTAATATACATAAGGAAATGTAAAGATTAATTGAAAACTAGAATCACAATATGCTTACCATTTTCGAAAGTATTACACATAACTTCTTGACTCAAACTGATGTTATGACGTAAATTATATTCATAAACATCTTTATTGAGCTTTCATTTTGCTGTGTTTAACAAAATACAGGCTATAATCAACGCACACTTTCAAATTTTCAGTTTAAATACTCTTAAACTTAGCCTAAATTAAAAAATATTCATATTTAATGTATTTTAGCAGGACAATATGCTTTCAAATATATAATTTAAAGTAGAGGTTGCTCCTGAGAAAAGTCACAAAGTTAAAAAATTAAAGTTTTCTTGCTTCAAAGTAAGGGGAAAAAGTAATTTAAATGGACTTAGAAGATGCAGGCCCGAATGGGAACACTATTGTGGGGCTTCCGGTTCCAGAAAAACATGTAAAGAAATCGCATTAAGACTATATCATCCCGGTATTCATGGAGGTGTCATATCACTTAATAGGCCTATTTTTCATCAGAAGTTGGAAACGTAAAGAAATAAAGAAACTACTGCAGAATTAACTTTAGAAAATATTGCTTGTTTGTTAATACAAACTATTCACTCCCTCAAATTCTAGACAGAGGCCAACAGGCTATACGCTCCCTTGTTTATGTTCATGGATGTACATGTATTACGTTATGTTATTTTGAGCACTTCACAAGCCAAGAGTAACAGAGTCATCCAACAGTCTGATGATCACTTGACCGAGGGTCCCGTGAGCAGAATGTATTAATTACATGTATTACATGCAGAATTTAGTCATAGGAGCCACACTGGTTTCCACACGGGGAACATTATGCTGCTAAGACGGCACTGGATAGTAGATTACACTCTAGCGCGGGACCCGACTGGGAGTAATCGGTCCAATCCGCTGAAGTCCGGCCCTGATTGTTGTAAACGACAATCAATATAGTAGGAAAGTTTTCTTCTTTTAGTTTGAAGCAACAAAGTCTTTTAATCTTTATCCGTGTTACTTCTCTTACTAGCTCCCTCCGATTAAAAGTACTTTTTTAAAAAAATTAGAAAATATTTTTCTACATTTTTTTCTCTATATATATAAAAGTTATTGCTCTGGAGGTATACACTACCAAAATTTCTCAAAAATCGCTAATTGTTAATGCTTTGATTAGCACGTCCCTGTAGGATAGGCCGGAACTCCTGCAAGTATTACTGGAGCCTATGAGGCCATTGATATTGCATTACCCTCTGAAGTACTATTATTTCGTTGTGTAACATTCAAACAGATATAAGGGGGTCAGAGAAAGTTCCCTTTTTACCTTTTTGGTTTGCTTTTAGCTTCCGCAGAGGTAGCTGTTTTATTATAAAATGGTTTTAAGCAACACTTATAGTCACGGATATCAGACCCTGTTACTTCCTTTACCAAACGTTTAGCAGACTTTCGGGAAACGTTTAGCTCTTATTATAAGTTTTGTAATTTCACGAATGTTGAATACCTGTAATATCTTTTTAAATTTCTACTTCTAAGTTTACTTCTAAAGCCATCTTCTCACAAAAATATAAATAAATTAAAATTAAAACCTAAGAATCTGTGTGTTAGTTAAAAACAACAGATAACTATGCGTAATGTGGGTGTCGGATATAAGCTCACCGGCAGAAAGCTCACCGGACATAAGCTCACCGGCAAAAAGCTCACCGACAGTCTTATATTACAGGGACGGACAACAGCTCACCGATAGCAAACATAAGCTCCCTTGAGGGACTTGTAATAAAATTCACCGAATATTGAAATTCAGGTGTTAGTTACTTCCTAAGCAGAAAATGGAGCTACTATCTTATATGACTTATCTATCAGGTATAAAAAAATAATAAGGACGTTGCGGAGTTGCGTTGTATTAAATGTGGGGAGACCTTGAGGAACTTGTAATAAAATGCTCTGGATATTAAAATCTAGCTTTTGGCTACAATTACAAATAGATCAAATAACTCGGTAAAAAGTAGAGCTATTAATGTCGTATAGCAGTTATCATATATCGGAATAAAATATCGATAAATAGTTTGTAAGTTTAATGTGTGAAGCTTAAGTTAGGCGACAGTAAGCTACTAAAATGGCCCTGGAAATTTTCGAACCAAATTTTTCTTATAAGCCTGACAATTCATCAACTGCATTAAAATAATTTCATGATTAGGCATGAATATTTACATAATAGAATTTGCTTGCTAACAGGACTGGTGATTCTGTTTTTTTTTTTTTTTTTTTTTGTTTTTTTGGTACGAAATCATCATACTCAGATATATTTAGGCCTTGCTTCTTAGTGCTGCCGTCGTGCTTGCAGATCAACACTCAAACAAATCCCTTTCTTATTTACTAACACTAAGCTTTTTTGGGGGGTTCATAAGTTGTTTTGATCTTAGTAAATAAGAAAGAGATTCATTTGATGAGTATTGGTTTGCAAGTGTGATGATAGCTTTAAGACTTGAACTCTGCAACACTCTTAATATTTTATTCTGATGTCTGATAACTCCTATATGACGTTAGTCATATAGCCTATTTTCTATTGAGGAACTAGGCCTACTAGTAGTCAAAGCCCAGATTTAAATATCAGGAGCATTTTATTTCAAGTTCATCAAAGTCTGCCCATTTTAATACATTAAACTCTGCAACAACCTTATAATCTTATTTTTATATCTGACAACTGATATATAGCATTAATAGCTCTATATTCTACTGAATTAGGCCTACTGCTAGTCAAAGTCTAGATTTTAATACCTCTTTATACCCATCATACGTTTTTCTAAAGCGAAATGAAATATATATCAGATACTTTCAGCTATAGCGGGAAAAAAAGGAGATACTCTTTCTCCAAAATCATTTTCCGATATTTCTGTGCTGCAAAATTTCTTGCACCGAAAGTTTCAGCATAGGGGAGGGGATTGGATTGCTTTCTTCAGTAAAAGGAACTAGTATTCTTTTCTTTGTCCAAATCCGTTTTCAATTTATATTTTAATATTCACGCCATAACCATATTTATTATTTCTCTCTCTCCATATATATAGGTATCAGAAGCATAAATAATTTTCATTTTGGGGGGCGCGGTGGCTCAGTGGTAGAGCGTTCACCTCCGATACTTCAGGTCCCTAATTCGATCCCAGCTCACGCCATTTGGACTTTATTGTGGACAAACGCCGTGCTCGAGGGTTTTCTCGGGGTTCACCCGTTTCCTCCCACTTTCCCATACGAAACACATGAGCTCCCACCGGGAATCTAACCCGGGTCTCCCACGAGAAAGGCGCCCGTACGCTAACTCCCACCGGAATTAAAATCTGTTCTCATTGTAAAAATGTTAACGTTCCTTATTTTACCGTTTTTGTAGAGCTTCATGGACCAAATTGCACAGAAGTAAATCCCCACGTTAGGCAGGTTTGCATATCCAGACTCCTAAGTATGAAAACATTTGCGCTCACTCCAACCTCGAACATTTCATGAATTCAACCTGATTTACGTATGTTATTAAGACTTAAAATTGAATGTGATTTATTCTACAAACACTTTTATATATTGCAAGAGCTGTGACATCCAAATATTCACTGAGAACTTATAGTCGTATCGCAATAAACAAAAGCGAGTATGGAACAGTAAACTGCTTTCACAAAAGTTAAAAGAAAGCCTGCAAAACCATGTAAAATGGTCGAGTGGTTTAGGTCGATACTCTATCAATCATATGTTTGTGTGTTAAAACCCGATAACAACTTTTTCTAAGTGTCTTCCTATTTTCATTTGGAGGCGGAAAACATTTATTTGAGTAACTCATTGGAAACTTCTTCTGTTTCAAATTCGGTTAAGATGGAACAATATATCAATTGCAAACTAAAATCCACAGCTAAAACAAAATAGAAAGTATGTTTACTACCCCATTATTATCCTCTTATTTGTAACGAAAAACTAATTATAAACAGTGGTGATTTGACAAAATTATCCTCGGGGGAATTTTTAATAGGGGTGGTGGGTTTTCTCACTGGTAATCCACATTAAGCATGATCCAAGGTATGGTCCCGAAGGCAGAAATTTCTTAGCTTGAGAAGGGTCTCAAATTCTTCCTCAGATCACTCCCTGAAATTATCACTGCTTAAAAGCTTTTCGTAACAAAACATAATATTACACTTCTTTCTCGTTCTGCATTTTGAAATAGTAGTATCATAACTTATACAGAATTATAATAGAAACATAAAAAATTATAATACTAATCATGTAAAAGTTATCCTGTAAGTTACAATTTTGTGTGGGATTAAAACTCAATTTTTTTTCGCATTGCACTTGAAAGTAACTCATCTCTATATAATCCTGACTGAAAGCCACGCTCAACTCCAATTAATTAACCAATATTTATAAGAATATTTTTTTTACTTTACTATTTTCACTATTCCATATTATATACAATTCCAAAATAAAACTCTCGAAAATGTATATTAGACGAGTGGAGACTCGTAAATAAATTACCATTTATCATACATATTGGTCTCTATTCGAAATTCTATTTAATCGAATCCGACAGGAATACAGACAGAAACATCGAGACCTCGTAAAAAGTGAGAGAAAAAATGCGTTGGACTCTCCGGGGACTCGAACTAAGCTCGCTGGGTGTTTTACAAAAAGGATCGCCTTAGACCACTTGGCCATGGTAGCAACTAGGGATTGAAGCAAAGGCTTCGAGTAGCAGTTCTTCTTACAGAATAGCATGTATTGTCTATTGGTTAAAATTTAAACCTAATTTACTTTGATGTAATATGTCCATTAATTTGTTTTAAGAACACGTTATTGATTACTTTGACGAATGATGTATGTTGTTGATATAGATTCTATTACACGTTCTTTCATAAATACTATGGAAAGTATCAAGGCTATGTATTATCTTTCATGAAAATTGACTGGTGTATCCGCAGTACACAGTGAAGGCGAAGAAGGAAATGCTAACAGACTGTTAGAATGTTTCGCTCGCAAGCAGTAGTTCTCAACCGGGAGGCGCGCTTCTTCCTTCTGGAGAGGTGTGAAGGGCTTACGAAGTCCCTTCGTTTTCTTATATCTCTTAAATGATTATACACAATATCCAGCGACATCTTCTACACATTTGGAAGTGATAAATCGTAGTATAAATTACCCGTCCTCCACACACGGTGCTTGTTGATTTTCCAAGATTAAAAACTGAAATAATTTTTATTTCAATAGAATATACAAGTTGCAATGGGAGGGGTTACAACCCCTCAACCTCATGACTCTTCGATACGTCACTGCCTGAACTGTAACTTTCAAGTTAGAATAGAATAATATAGACATGTGACCTACTAAATTAATTTTTGGTTCACTATATGTTTTCAGAAATATCCACTATTACAATGTCAGTAAATGTTAAGTAATTTATTGTAAATCTTTGTACTTTCATTTTCCCTCTTTTTTCTCAACTAAGTCTGAAAGGTGTAACAAGAGGAGGTTAATAATTCGAAATATTAATATATTTTAGTAATGTATTGCCTCACTTTACTTTAGGCCTATGTTTTTTTGTATGGAAGGATAGGTCTTCTTAGGGAACTTCTGGTTGCTTTATTTTTTAACCAATACAAAACATTGGTTTCATTGCTGTGAAGTATAAGGAACAGCTTAAATGTATTTTACTGTTGTTATTGCGTAAAGAATTATCAGTTTAAAGTTTGTCCAAGTTCTCACTAATCAACTGGACTCATGAAAAATGATACTTAATATTGGCAGTACTATACTATACGAAGAATAAAGAATGTAAATTACACTACATTGTTCTTGAATTCGTACTCAGCTATTAAAGAATGACAATAAACAAAATGAGCTTTATTCATTCGAATTAAGATAATACTTGTATCTAGAAATTAAACAACCAAAAGGGAAAACATCATTAAAAAGACAAGAATACTTTTATCCAAGATGTGAAATAAAGTAATTAATGAACTGAAATGAAAGTAATATTGGGCATGATATATGAGTAAGAAAAAGACATAAATGTGTTCTTAGAAACGTTCAAAGTAAATTTACAAATACTTATTGAAGATATTCTACTCTTCCTTTACGTTTTAACGAACTAATAAGTAAACAAACAAAAGAATTGAATGAAGAACGAATATCTTGCTCTCGAAAAAATATAACAAATAAATGAAAAATAAATGTTTACACAAAAATAACACACTAGTACTTCATGTAGTCACCTCCAGAGTCAATAACTTCTTGAAGTCTGGAGGGAATACTAGATACAAGTCTCGAGCAATATGACGGTGTGTCAGGTAAGTGTTGCCACTGTTCCGTAACTTGATTTTGAAGAAACGTTTTGCCTCTGTCATCACTTCTCTCTTTGCATTCTTGCACCATCTAGGCCCACAAATATTCAATTGGGTTCAAGTCTGGGGATAGAGGGGTCTACTCTATACAAATTAACTCCCGATGTTCACTTAGCCACTCTCGTGTTTGCCGGGAAGTGCAAATAACACTGTTGTCATGCATAAATATATATTCTTCCTGTTCGGGGAAGTTTCTTGCTAAGGACGGTAACAATGTATTTTCGAAGATATTAACGTAAGCAGTGCTGTTCATTCTCTCGGGCACTGCAACCAAATCTACAGGACCAGCAGCCATCATGAATCCACAAAAGTGTGCTAATATTCGTTCTGAACAAGAAGTACTGATATTTCGTTCAGCATCCCTGGTTCCGCGTGGTCTATACAATATAACTCTGCCTTGCTGGTTAGACTTGAAAACTTTCTCGTCGGTCCAGATGACTAAGTCTCAATATGACAGAGGTTGGGTTGTGTTCTCCTGTGCCCATTCCATTCGTCTGGTCTTTTGCGTTTCAGTCAGAGGAGTCTTCCTAGCGGGTCTTGAACAGTGGAGATCAGCCCCCAATAATCTTCTTATTGTTTCGTGAGAACAATTATATTCCATGGCTTTCTCCAAAAGGATCGACGCGTGGCGTAGAGGTTTGTTGACTGCTTCTGAAATTAACGTTTGCTCTTGAGCTGCAGTTGTCGCTTTAGGCCTTTCACTTCTTGACCGAGACCTGAACCATTCACCACCTTCTTTATGTCTCTGAATCCATTTCTTGGCTGTTTTCTTGTCACAGCCCAGATTCCTAGCGATGTGAGGCAGAGTTTATCCCACTGTTGCTCGGTCTATGATTTCTCCTCGCAGAGAAACAGACAGTTCTCCACAGTCCTTAGAGCGAGGCATTTTGACAACCTGTTAGAAATTTGAATTCTGACTTGTATGACAAATGTCGGTAAAGTGCATCTTTCTGTTTCTACTGCACATGCACCGGTGAATTTTTATGAAAGCTCATAAATAATCCTGATAATTGCTTAATATTTATGAACTAATATGTAATAGAGCCTATATAAACAATACATATCATTCGTCAAAGTAAAGAATAGTTAACACAAAACAATTTCAATAGACACATTGCA
The DNA here is from genome assembly GCF_964235325.1 of Thermobia domestica. Classification (NCBI taxonomy): domain Eukaryota; kingdom Metazoa; phylum Arthropoda; class Insecta; order Zygentoma; family Lepismatidae; genus Thermobia; species Thermobia domestica. The sequence goes on along the minus strand of NC_137456.1, from coordinate 144,038,461 downwards.
CCAGGCCAAAATAGGCTTAAACTTCAGGTAATACAAAGTAAATTTCATACTGTAATGAAAGGTGTAACATGACATACGCTTACTACAATCGTAACTGCTTACAATAGTCGAGTGGATGCCCTCCCCGCTGATCTAGTGGCTTGCACTTGCCACTTTGGTGTACGGGCTCCCGGGTTCGATTCCCAATGGGAGAGCCTTGAAATTTTAACTTCCCTCGATGTTTCTCTGCTCATGTCCCTGTCGTTTTAGGTTACTGGTAAAGCAAATTAAACAAGTAAAAAGTGAAAAAAATTAAGTAGTAACTAGTAATAAGTAGATAAAAAGAAGTGGATTAAGACATTCGACTGTAGATTTTCGAGGCACCACTCAAGGGTAGTTCGAATCTCACCAGATTACAATTTTCGTTTTACCTCTTCTTGACGTTTCTATTTGTGTTCCTGTCGGAATCGATTAAATATAATTTCGTAATACGCTAGAATATACGTAATATTTCGAATTCTTAACCTTTTATTATTACATTTTTTAACTTTAGTTGGGAAGAAGGAGGAAAAATGAAAGTACAAAGATTTACAATAAATTACTTAACATTTACTGACATTGTAATAGTGGATATTTCTGAAAACCTATAGTGAACCAAAAATTAATTTAGTAGGTCACATGTCTATATTATTCTAACTTGAAAGTTACAGTTCAGGCAGTGACGTATCGAAGAGACATGAGGTTGAGGGGTTGTAACCCCTCCCATTGCAACTTGTATATTCTATTGAAATAAAAATTATTTCAATTTTTAATCTTGGAAAATCAACAAGCACCGTGTGTGGAGGACGGTTAATTTATTCTACTATTTATCACTTCCAAACGTGTAGAAGATGTCGCTGGATATTGTGTATAATCATTCAAGAGATATAAGAAAATGAAGGGACTTCGTAAACCCTTCACACCTCTCCAGAAGGAAGAAGCGCGCGTCCAAGTTGAGAACTACTGCTTGCGAGCGAAACATTCTAACAATCTGTTAGCATTTCCTTCTTTGCCTTCACTGTGTACTGCGCATGCACCAGTCAATTTTCATGAAATATAATACATAGCCTTGATACTTTCCATAGTATTTATGAAAGAACGTGCAATAGAATCTATATCAACAACATACATCATTCGTCAAAGTAATCAATAACGTGTTCATAAAACAAATTAATGGACATATTACATCAAAGTAAATAAGGCTTAAATTTTAACCAATAGACAATACATGCTATTCTGTAAGAAGAACTGCTACTCGAAGCCTTTGCTACAATCCCTAGTTGCTACCATGGCCAAGTGGTCTAAGGCGATCCTTTTTGTAAAACACCCTGCGAGCTTAGTTCGAGTCCCCGGAGAGTCCAACGCATTTTTTCTCTCACTTTTTACGAGGTCTCGATGTTTCTGTCTGTATTCCTGTCGGATTCGATTAAATAGAATTTCGAATAGAGACCAATATGTATGATAAATGATAATTTATTTGTGAGTCTCCATTTGTCTAATATACGCTTTTGAGAGTTTTATTTTGGAAGTGTATATAATATGGAATAGTGGCAATAGTAAAGTAAAATATATTCTTATAAATATTGGTTAATTAATTGGAGTTGAGCATGGCTTTCAGGTCAGGATTATATAGAGATGACTTACTTTCAAGTGCAATGCGAAAAAAAAAATTGAGTTTTAATCCCACACAAAATTGAAACTTACAGGATAACTTTTACATGATTAGTATTATATTTTTTATGTTTTTATTATAATTCTGTATAAGTTATGATACTACTATTTCAAAATGCAGAACGAGAAAGAAGTGTAATATTATATTTTTTTACGAAAAAGCTTTTAAGCAGTGATAATTTCAGGGAGTGATCTGAGGAAGAATTTGAGACCCTTCTCAAGCTAAGAAATTTCTGCCTTCAGGACCATACCTTGGATCATGCTTAATGTGGATTACCAGTGAGAAAACCCACCACCCCTATTAAAAATTCCCCCGAGGGTAATTTTCTCTAATCACCACTGTTTATAATTAGTTTTTCGTTACAAATCAGAGGATAATAATGGGAAAACATACTTTATATTTTGTTTTTAGCTATGGATTTTAGATTTGCAATTGATATGTAGTTCCGTCTTAGCCGAATTTGAAACAGAAGTTTCCAATGAGTTACTCAAATAATTTTTTTCCGCCTCCAATTGAAAATAGAAAGACACTTAGAAAAACTTATTATCGGGTTTTAACACACAAACATATGATTGATAGAGTATCGACCTAAACCACTCGACCATTTTACATGGTTTTGCAGGCTTTCTTTTAACTTTTGTGAAAGCAGTTTACTGTTCCATACTCGTTTTTGTTTATTGCGATACGACTATAAGTTCTCAGTGAATATTTGGACGTCACACTTCTTGCAATGTATAAAAGTGTTTGTAGAATAAATCACATTCAATTTTACGTCCTAATAACATACGTAAATCAGGTTGAATTCATGAAATGATTGAGGTTGGATTGAGCGTAAATGTTTTCATACTTAGGAGTCTGGATATGCAAACCCGCTTAACGTAGGGATTTAATTCTTTGAAATTTGGGACATGGCGAATAAATACGAGTGAGCTTGGAAATGTGAAAGTTCATCTGAATTTGTTTTACAATCACTTCAAAATACAACTTTATAGATTTTTTTAAAAAAGCCATCCCTATTTTGAAAAAAGAATTTTACTGTATTCAGGCTCGAACCGCCGCCCTCCGGTTCTTGAACTTTAACAGCACTATTAAGCACGTTTGACCACAGAGGCAACTAACGAAAATGCGTTGTGATACAGCTAATAGAATCGCTCCAAGCGCAGGTTTACACTTGGAGTTTTAAATAGCCAGTTTCTGTCTTTTTCAGTAATTTCAACTGAAGATATTGACTGATTTCTCATATTGGCACTTTGCGTGAAGTGTGAATTGTATGCTCATTTCAAAAATGCACTATTTTCTGTTCTTTCAATTTTACGTATTTGTGAGTGTTCCTAAGACCTGTTGTGTGCAGCGATTTCCACACAGTTAAGCGTTTTACTAACCCCCGGAGGCATAATATGTTAAACGTAGGCAGCATTCTGTTGTTATCATAGTAGAGTCACTTGTAAAGGCACACCTAGTATTAGTTGTTTTGTTCTTGTGTTGACCTTGAAGGACCAACAAATGCCTTTCGTGAAGCTACAAGTTTCCTTTAATCCGCGAAGTTGATATACAGTAGAAGTGACCTATGGCTATGCATTATTATCCCGAGAAAATAGAAAGACTTATAATGGTTTTACCTGAACAACCACAGCGTCTGATTAATGGATTCCATATTTTCCGTTAAAGCTCTAGTTAAAGCGGAAGTGGTTAAAACTTGTCATTTTCGATTTCAACGTTTATTGACATTGAAAGCAAATGATAGCAGAAAGAAAGAAGCATATTTATTCACAAACAATTCAGTGTCTTAAGGTAACATAAAATGACAATCCACAACACACTACTAAACCGAAAGTGATTCAAAGTTACTATTACCTCCGTTTGTAATACTTATTTCTATAGAGCAAACATGGTAGGAGATACGAGATGCATTTTTTTCAATTGATTTAGCTTTCCAAGAATAGGTTCCTTCAAGTCCATTAAGTCTATGTTCAATCCAAAACACGTTCAAATTAAACATTTCTGGTTTCAAAGGTTTAATGGTAAACAGAAATGGTAATAGATAGTGACAAACGGTATTTGCAATGGATACAACCTCTCAATTGCATATATATCATCACAGCTTGCAGCACCATATCAAAAGTAGGAGTGGTTGAATTGACTAATACATCTTGTTTCAGATTTTCACAGAGTATCAACTGTAAAAGATGTCGAGGAGTTTTCTTTCGATCGATTTAATGACCCAAGGATAGGTTCTACTACTTACCTTAACCTTCTATTTATAATGTAAGTGCTTCAAATTAACGATTTCTGGTTTCAGCACTTCTCTCCATATAAGAAAACTGTAAGGGTGATGGTTTTGAATGGAAATTTTTAAGGTTTACGTTCCACAGTTATGGCGGTTAGGCTAAAGGAGAAAGGTGGTGATGAAAAATGAATGAAATAGTGGAATAAAGAAAGTGGGAGGAAACAGGAGAACAACGAGAAAACCCACTACACGGCGTTTCTCCACCACAAACTCCAAACGGCGCTAGCTGGGATCGAACCAGGGACCCCAAGCACCGGAGGTGAACGCTCTACCACTGAGCCACCGCGCCCCCCAAAATGAAAATTATTCATGCTTCTGATACCTATATATATGGAGAGAGAGAGAGAGAATAAATATGGTTGTATTTTCATTGGGTCGCTGTGGCGTAGTGGTAGAGCGTTCACCTCTGGTGCATGGGGTCCTTGGTTCGATCCCAGCTTGCACAAAGTCAGATTTGTGGTGAAGAAACACCGTGTGCGTTCGTTTCTTCAGGATTCTCCTGTTTCCTCCTACCTACATCGCTGCACAATTTTTATTCATTTCTCATCATCACTCTCTCCTTTACCTAGCCGACATAAGCATGGGACATCAAACCTAATTTAATTTAATTACATTGAAAAAAATTACTATAATTCATAATCTGCATCTTTATAAAGCAACTTCAACAATCATATGGATGTATAATGCTTAAAATTGAATTAAATCGCAATTGCAGTAATCTGCAATATTTTAGGTTTCTCATTTATTTACATCAAATGTTTAGTTATTTGATACTTTATAGTAAGAATATTAATTGCTATATAAGACACAATTATATACCTCTGGCGTGGGAGACCCTGGTTTTATTGCAACGGGAGCTCATGTGTTTCGGATTCCATGTTAATCAGAAGGTCCCGTCTTATAATAGCCACGCTGCTAAAAAAGGACGCTAAACTCAAAATCAACTGAACTCAATAATTATCTATACATTGATTTTAATAATAAGGAGGGAGACCTTGAAGAGGGAGGCCGAATAAAGAGGAAGACCTTAAAATTTAAAACGTAGGATCAGCGTGAGTCAGAGAGGTCACGGTGGGTGGTGTGTCACAGTGAGTCACGTCCTGTTGTCCCACGACCCACTGACCTACTCACAAATCTTGACCCAATTGACCCACTCCATATCTGGACTGTACACACAGATAAAGCAGACATACATGTAATCTGACCTTACTTGGCCTTCACTAATTTAAGATAATCTACAAAAAATGAAAGAAAGCAATTTCAAACGCAAAAATATAGAAATGTATTTTCAACGGAAAAGAAAAAAACGTATCAGCCCAGATTTGAACCCGGATTTCTCCACTCAGCAAGCAGACGTCTTATCGACTTATCCACGCCAGATCTTCCGACTTCTGGTTTTGAAACTTTATTTTCACTGCGTGTGTTAAGTAACAACGCTACGAGATGTCCTTACTGTTGTGTTAACACGCGTTCCGTAAATTTACGAAGTCGCTCTTTTAATCCTCAATCAATCCGACATATATATATATATATATATATATATATATATATATATAGATAGATAGATAGATAGATAGATAGATAGATAGATAGATAGATAGATAGATATGTTGGTGCACCAGTATGCTCCCAAGAGTACAGATTAATTCATTCTTGATTTTAATCTACAGAACAAATGCTTTTTATGAAAGCAAGGGGACTGCTACCCATAGATGACTAAGTAAGGTAAATAAAATTTAAACTTAAAATGGAACTGGGGTGGCTCACCGACAATGGCTGATTTAACACGTTTGGTAACAGCGCGGGTAATAGCTGATTTATAAACGCAGAAGACAGAGCCTGTGTAGGTAAGTTAATAACGCGTTAGACTGTCATTCTAAGGGTCTGGGGTTCGAGTCTCGGCCTCCTAGACTGAGTTAAAATTTTTTCAAGGCATTAAACACTATAAATGATGTTCGCGTTTGATACTGAAAGAGATTTATCCTATGAAGGGAAAAAACCCAAGATGGGGGCAGGGGGAAAGATGGACACTGTTTATCCTTAAGTGTTAAAATTTAATTTATTCCCATGTCTTTTGTTCTTTCCTTTCCCTCTTTCCTTCTTTTCTCATTTTGTTTAGCTTTCCGTACTTTTTCGGTTTCTGCATGAAGCGTATTATTCTTTTCGTTTTCTTTGCATTAATTCCTATCTCTTTGAACTTAATGTGAATGGAATTTCTGCAGATTTATCTCGTGGTTGTTTCTCTAAATGATGCTCTCAGATAGTAATACTTTTTCCTCCAAGTGGAGGAATATCCTGGCAGGTTATGTTTTCGGGCACGAATTTGCTGTCATGTTGGTTGTCCAACTATCAGACATAGAATGAAACTATTCTGCTACTGGAAAAAGCTATCATTTCTTATGTATCCAACCTCCACTTATTACTGTCGCTGACTGTACCACGCATTTAAAGACACAATTCAGTGCGGAGAAGCCTCACAAACACTGTAATATTCAGAGAGGTCAATATAAAGATGATATCGGCGAAGCACAGCTTTTCTGCTAGGCACAAATCAATTTGGCATATCACTAATGGTCCCAGCAGCGGCATTGATGCGAGCAACGAGGTCCTCAACACTTTTCACGAGGGTGTTATACACAAGCAGTTTCATTTCTCCCCACAAAAGTAATCAATCCGTGGGAGGTCGGGTGACCGAGGTGGCCACGAAATCCACCCCTGCCAATCCAGTGGTCGCCGAAGATGTTGTTGAGTCCGACCCTGGTTTCCCTGTCAAAATGCGTGGAGGCATAGTCGTGCTGAAACCAGATACGTTGTCTATCTGCGAGCAGCACTTTTTCTAAAAGTTCTGGCGATACGTCCTGAAGAAACACACTACAATTCTTACCATTCAAAGTACTAAGCAAAATGTACGGGCCTGTCAAATGGTCATCTACGATGCCATATTCATTGCGAACCTGTGTTGATGATGGCGCACCAGTATTGCGTGGGGATTGTCCATATTGTGGCTATTGAAGATGCCATCTCTAGTAAACATGGACTCATCCGTCCACAACACTATTGTTGAAAAATCTCGAATAGCATGTGTTTGTTGCACATACCATTAACAAAAATCCATTTGGTGGGGAAAGTCCGTAGTATATGCTGCACCTTCTGCAATTTGTATGGGTACAAACCCTCTTCCTGAAGAACGCGGAACACATGAGTATGATACGTTTGTCTTGGCTGAGCAATAGCACGTATATTAATGTCAGAATCGTCCCATAGCGCATCCAACCCCTCCTCTTCAAATTGCATAGTACGCACACTACGAGATCTTCCACAGTCCCACTTACGAGGTAGTAGCGAGCCAGTTTCACGCATTCGAGAATCAAGTCGTGCAAAGAGTGTATATGCTGGTAGCCGCCTATTTGGAAAGCGTTCTTGGTACATACGCCGTGCTTGACGGATGTTTTGGTGTGCCTCCCCGTAGATAAGATGCATATCGGAAAGCATCATGGGTAGAGTATTCCACAATTATCCTGTTCCAGAGCTGATGAACACGAGGAAGGAGAGAGGGAAATTACGTTTTTCTAACGTTTGGTGACGCTATAACCAGCACCGCAGCAGTACTAGGCTTTCATTAGCACGGATAGAAGTTTACTCGTGCATATTGCGTGATGTAACGATGGTGGCGCTCCGTCCACTACTACTGGCCCCACGTAACAACGGCGGTTACTTGCCAATTACTTTCTACGTATCAATAAAAGTTTCGCCTCAATAAGTAGCTTGGTCTTCGTACAGCATCATTTAAATGGTTTACAATCATTGTAATTTTGTAATTGTGTCCAAAACTACTCATGAACTTTCACGCTCATTATCATTTTAATTAGCTTAATAAGAACTATCGGTTGGAATATGCCTCATCTTCAGTAGAACTGGGTATTTAGCCGTAGGAATTTTATTCAATGGTATATTAAAATAAGCTGATGCAGTGGCGAATCTAAGCCAGGGCCGGGGGGCATAGACCCCCAGTTTTTGAAGGACCAAAATAATTTAAGCTATTATTTATATATATTTTTAAAGTTTATATTAAAGTCATTATATATCTATCGTAGTCTGGGTTCTGGTTGCGCCCCCCCCCCCTAGTTTTTTACCGCCACTGAGCTGATGCTGTGTTTGTGTTTACAAAAGAAGAAATCATTTATTGACAGGAGTTGGAGTGAAAGATGTTGTAATGATGTCTGTGAATGTTCTTCTCTCGGTTTCTCTCGTAGGTTTTGCCAGACTGCCATATTCTGGATATCGTCCATTTACAAAAATTTAGTTATTTCCGAACAACGTGTGTTGTGCGGTCATGTGTAAACCCAGATTAACGTCTAGGGCAGCATATTTACCTCTCTCTTCCTCTCCGTATATACTATATTTCATGATAAAATTAATTTATTATACTATAAGTTTCACATGAGAACCTTTCTGCATTTTACATTGTAATATGCATCCCATTATAGAATGATTCTGTGGTATAAACATGTATTGAACAATGAGACATTGCTTAGCTGCAACTAGAGCTGGATGACAATTTGATTCGTTGCATATTTACCTCCTTATATTAATAATTTCATTCATATATTTGCTCTGTCTGTCCGTCAGTGCTTTCTCGTGGCTATGTGAATAGCGTACGTGGCTTTGAGACAAGAGACCCAGGTTCGATTTCCGTCGGGAGCTCATGTTGTTCGCATCACACATTTAGTAGCTATAGGTACACGTTTCATATAGCCTCGCTGCAGAAAGGAACATTAACTCAAAACACTTTTTTTAAAATCTGTCTTTTCGTGTGCCCGTGTGGTGACCCGCCTTCAATTTTGTCCATGGTGAATGTTGGCCAATTGAAATCCTTGACGGACGTCATTCATCCAGTTGATTCCAATTTCAAGATATGGACAATGAAAAATTTCGGGTTCCCTATGTATTTGAATAGAAGTAATTATAAACATTATTCTTCTTTGACTACTCGACTACTCGCAGGGCTGTTGAGATTAGCGTGTTAATATACTGTAATACTCAGGATGCAAAATACTAATACTCAGGATGCCCGACCGAATTAGCTCAAGTAGTAGAGTGTTAGCTTCGTATTCGGGAGGTCGTGGGTTCAATTCCCGCTGCCGACCATTCTGACGGGTTTTCCAGGGTTTCCCTCAGTCCCATCGAGCAAATGCCGGTATGGTACCTGTTAAACAGGCCCTGACCGATAACTTCCCAAATCCTTTTCATTGTTATTGTTGTTAAATATCCGTATAAAATGGCCTCTTAGCTGTACCTGGTGATTGTTAAATAAATAAATAAATTTGTCGGTAAAATAGAATGATAAAATGAAACTAAATGCGTTTTCTGCCACTAATGTCAATTCAGTCTTTGCTAAGGGGGGAGGGAAAAGACTATCTGTTATACGTAGAAATTCACGTTTTTCATTGGAGTGTGGAAAAAAAGTGCGGTAGAAACATCATTAGTAAATAGAAAATATGTTTTCTTTATGGAGAAACTATTTTCTTTTTTCTTGAATATATGTCAATGTTAGTGTCTAAATGTATTAATTGAATATTGTCCCAGCTGGTTATCTACATGCAGCAGAAATGAGCTTATTCATATTTGTATATTTCTTTTGAACTTAAAAATGTTAATTTGTTAATTTCTACTTCAGTGTATTTGATCGCTTTTGCTCTGGAGTTCAATACGGTATTTTTGAATTTTCGGTTGTTGAAAACAGTGATAGTATACAGTACATATCTTTGAAAACAGAAGGTTCGATTTAGTAATTTTATCATTCAACAATCTGTTTAAAGGAAAACGTTTTCTATGCTTTTTAAAATACGTTAATTGTGCAATGTTTTTAAATGAAGAATGCTTAAAAGCAGTGGCGTCCATACCTGTATAACTTTGGGAGAAGGAGGGACCGTTCATATATCGGATATGAACGTTTTGTTGTCAGATGTCTTGAGATATCAACGAGAAATTTAATACAAATACGGGGACCAAACAAACTTTGGGGGGCAAACCCCCTCGGCTTTCTCGAATCGATGACCTTGTTTAAAAATGCAAATCAAAATCATTCTAATCTGCTTTTATAAAAAATAAAATAAAATGCGTTTAAAATCTTAATATTTTATATTGCATGTCTCAGTGAAACTTCTTTTACATATCAAACCCCACATAATGAAAAGCCTCATTTAATAAAAAAATCCTGAAACTATTTGTGAAATATGGACTTTGCTGTATTTGACTTTGACATGTACGTTAATTTGGTACTAGTGATTACTATGAGCACGTTGCGTTGGCTATTTTGTTTGTGGATCATGCGTACTTTCGCCTAATTTCACACACTTTTACATATACACAAATGGCATACGGTCATACAATGTTTTCCTTTTCCATTTTCATTGTGAAGATACTTACACACGATGTTTTTCACTTGCCAATAAGCTATACGAGACACATGGATGGCACAACCAAAGTGGTAGCATGACTCAAGATTGTAGCTGGACAGCAATAACGATGTCTGAAAGACGCTGAAATTGTAGGAAATAATGAATTAATACATAACTGTATTGACATCTATTTACAACTGTTGATCGTGCATAATCCAGTGGTCATTCTTGAGGGATGTAGGTAAAAATGAGAGATCTAACTCTTTGAAGAACAGTGATTAGTTATGCTAGCTCCACATTGACCAGAGACAAGATAGCCAAGGTGATATAGGGGGAGGCAGGAGAGGATGCGAAGCGAGGAAAACAATAAATGAAATATTTAAGTTTAATGCCCTGCGATTATGCTCGTTAGGCTAATGGAGACGGATGATTAAGGTAAGTGAATGATGATTGAAGAAATGGTGGAATGAGAAAGTAGGAGGGAACGAGAATACCGCTACAAAACCCACGGACACATGTTGTCCATCACAAACTTACTTGGAAGAGGATCGAACCAGGAACCTCACGCATGAGACATACGAGCTTTACCACTGTTTCAAAAAAAAAAAGTTAACTGATTCACGGAACGTGCCTCATTAACTTACTTAACTACGTATTTCTAGGTTTTTACTTGTTTTACTCGCTTAACTCGTTTTTCTATTACCTAGAACGACAGGGACACGAACACAGAAACATCGAGGACAGTTAAAATTCCAAAGGCTCTCCCACAATCACTGAGCCACCGTGCTCCCTGCGAAGCAAGGGGCTCGAGTGCGTTGACTGTGTGTCTCAAAGCTAGAAAGGCATTTGTCTATTATGTGCTCGAGTGAATACGTACGAGTTTTCGTTGCACTGTTCATAGTACTGTTCCTCATGTCGACTGTACTCTGCTTTGGTTAAAGTGCTGCACGACTTAGACTGGTTTTTAGGCGTGGTAATTATCTCTGCTAACCACCCACTTCTGTCTGCACCCGGAAGGTTAGCATTGTGTCAACTCTATCTCTCTAGTACCAAATAGTATTTCTATTCTTCAGTAGACGTTAAAGCATGGTATTATTAATATGCCATACTATTATTACATAAATTATTTTCTTGGTGTAGTGAAGCAAATTGTTGCTCAAAATTCGTTTCAAAATTTTAGTCTCCTAAATAGGTAGCCAACCATTTTCTTCTCGAAAAAAAATTAAATGACTTTTTTCAGTTTAACGTTCCATGGTTATGGTCTTTTGGCTAAAGGACGGATAATTAATGAAAGTGAAATTAATTTTGTGCTCTTCCACTGAGAATCGAACTGGGACCACATGTACCAAAAGTATCCGCGCTTGTAACTAGACCAGCCTGTTTTATAACTTCTTGTATTTATTAAAAAGACGGAAGAAATGGTTTCACACAGAAAATATTATTTTATTGTAAGGTCCCACAGTTATGCCCTTCAGAGTAAAGGAAACGGATGATTAGTGAAAATGATTGATTGGGAAACTAATTTGTGTGCTCTCACAACAGGAATAGAACCCAGCACTACGTGCACGTGCTACCCACTAAACCAACTTATTATTATTATTATTATTATTATTATTATTATTATTATTATTATTATTATTATTATTATTATTATTATTAAGAGTTTTTAGATTCTCTCCATGTTCAGATAGAAAATGGATTGAACTTTCAGGCAGAAACTCAGGGATCGAGTCTTATCCACTCCAGTTAAATTTTATACACGTATCTTTGAGTTGGTGTTCTAATGACTGTGGCATGTGATGTATGACGTATGATAGTGAAAGAAAATTGTTGGTTCACGCGTGACGTTTGAGGCAGAGCCCCGTCCGTTTGCTATGGCGGATTACCCGGCCCGTTTCAAGTAGGCAAGTGCTGTTATAGGTACATGTAGAAAAATTACAAACAAAAAAATATAAAAACATAAAAATATATAAAAAATTACAAACGTCAAAGTACCAAAGTACATTGTCGGACCTTTTTTGGGGGGCGGCCCCTCTCTCCCCCTCTCCCTAAGCCACTGGCACCGGGTCCTAACCAGGCCGAACCGGGCTGGACACATTCCGGGTCGGACATTAATGCTATAGGGCCGAACCGGGCACATGTATTTCCGGGCCAAGCCGGCCCGGACACTCTGAAAAATGAATCGGAAACTAATGTTGTCAGCCACTGTTAATCGTAATCGTTTGGGAAACTTCTCTTTATTCAAGACTGCAAAGTACTGTAATACTACTATTATTACTACTTCTACTATTACTACTACGACCCCTGCTAATACTACTACAACTGCTACGACTTCGCGTCAGAGTTGACATGTCTGGTGCTACAGAATTTACCTTCTAAGCACAGAAAAAAACCCGGAGAAATGCTAGTTATTATGGCCGATCTGCGTAGAATGTGAACCAATACTTGCTCTAAGAGGGACAATGGTGGCCCAGTAGGTAAAGCACTCACATCTGGTGCTAGAGGTAGTCAGATCAATCCCTGTGTCACCTCTTTTGCATGGAGTCCCTGGTTCGATCCCAGCTCGCGCCAAGTGAACTTTGTGATGGACAAACACCGTGTGTGTGGGTTTCTCGGCGTTCTCCCGTTTCTTCCCGCTTTATTCATTCCACCATTTCATTTGTTTCTCATCATCACAGTCTCCTTTAACCTAGCCGGCATAACTGTATGACGGTAAAACTCAAAGATTTCATTTTCATTGCTTTGTTTTCGTATTACTAGTAATAGCAGTAGTGGTATTAGCTGTCGTATTAGTATAGTAACGAGTAGTAGTAGTAATAGTAGTAGCAGTGGCAGCAATAGTGGAATTAGCACTAGCATTCTTAATCGTAATAGTAATAGCAGTATTAGCATTAGTAGTTCTAGTATTAGTATTACATACGATGTAGCAGTTTTACATATCTTCTCTGTTACTCGTAACGTACTAAATAGTGTAGTATAAGACTTTTACGTCCATGAGCTGTATTATTGTATAATAAACATGGCTGGACAGAACAAGCACAGATAACAAATAGACAGACAGAATAGGGATATAGAAAGCAAACCCTTGGTAACTTTGCACACGATTTTCCCATTCGAGAAGGACAAATAGATATTGCAATATATTTCTCATTTTCCATTGTATATTGAAGGATTGACTTGACTTATCAGAGTTGGTTGTTCTCAGCCCGGTTACGCCCGGCCCGTTTGTGCCCGGCCCGTTTAGAGTCCGGCTCGTTTTTGCCCGGCCCGGTTAGAGCCCGGCACTTTCTCCGCCCGGATCGGGTCGGGTCGAGCCGGGCACATAACCCAGGTCTTCGGGCCTGGGTTTGCAGGGCTCTGGTTTGAGGAAGCGAAAGCAGTAGTCGAGAAGATAGCAATGGTAAAATTCGCTATACCGTACCACATGGTATAAAGATTTTTCTTTGCTTTTTATTATGAAATGGAATGTTCTCTATCAAATTTCGATTGATGCCACCTTGGCATCCTTGGGCAATTTTCAATATTACGTCATATATGACGTCACTGTTTTACAACTTAATCTACGCAGTAAACGCTGATGGATGAGTTCAAATCTCAGTAACACAGCAACCATACACAGTCAAACCTTTCCTCGATTTGGAACATTTTGGAGATCATTCCTGGTATGGGAACAATATAGTGACGTCACAATTTCGGAAAATACTCATTTAAAAAATGCACTTTAATAATTCGCTATAAACAAAGTATTTTTTAAAAAAAATTGGACTAAACTAAAGGAAATGGCAAAGAAAAATATAAAATAAATATTTCTTACTCGTGAAAGTACTACAGTAAAACTTATATAAAGGTAAAAAGCGGGATTGGGGTGTTTATGTTACGCTAATATGCACAATGTACTGGAATCATATATGGACAATGCGATCATATGGATTAACAATACCACGTCTGAAAGGTTCCTCTTTGCATAATCTCAAACTCAGGTTCATCTTTGCTACAAAAAACGTATATGTATTATCGCGGTGCAAAGGAACCGTGCACACCCTTTGTGGCTATGAGGAAAGGTCGATCTCTCGATAATATCAGCAAAACTTCAGAGAATATTTTTCATGCTTTAGAAATGGACATGCAATGGTTGGAAAACATTCTGACTGATGACGATATAGAATGGTTGGGGTACATGAGCAGAATTTCCAAACAAACAAACTATACGTCAACTCCATCACGCTATACGTTTGGGCCACTTATTGACTCTCCATCACCCTATCCAGATACTGTTCTTAAAACGTTGTTATGTATAAGAAGTTGTTAGAGAAAAATATCCATATATACATATTACAGCACACAAACAAATATGCAAAGTCATATCGAAAATCAAGTGGTCTGATATTGAGCGCTGCCATCAACTATCAGCGGCGCAAATCTATCTTCAACATTGGGGGGTAAGATCGTTCCCATAATTTTTTGTGTGTGTGTGCGATGTTCAAAATATTTTATGAAGTTAAATAAGATATGCTGTGGGGGATCAGAGCAACAGAGTTGTCTTCAACATTGGGATTTGAGGTTTAGTTTCGGTGAACTTGAATTTCATCTCACTTCCCTTTGACAGAAATCATCAAAATTCTCTCAAAAAACTCATTTCAAATCGGATTATTGGGGGGGACAGTTCCCCCAGTTCCAAGATTGGAGGGGACATGTCCCCCTCATCCCCCAGAATTTGCGCCAGTGATCACCTTGTTGCTAAACCCGGTATGATGCACACACTAATGACATTCACTGGATCCGTTGGATATCTTATGAGTGGATGAATTGGAAGCAGTTTGGAGGATTTGCTACAGTCAGCATTTGGAGGTGTGAGCAACATGCTTTCCGAAAAAGTATGGGTGAAAGCAGTGCGAGGATTGCGTATGGTGGTATCAGCTCTTCTTGAGGACTTTATTACGGTGGGGCAAACATAGTAGAAGAGCTACAGTGTAGACTTGACAAAGCAAGGGAGAATCCAACTGGTCGTTTGTGTGTTGACCTGTTAATCATCCCTGTTATCATTATTCAAATGTTTATTAGATCACAAAGAGAGGGTGACTGGTTAATTGAGCTGTACTGCCTAAAGCATATGGGCCATATCTTTTTGTAGCTGCACATTTTAACTATGCGAGATACATAACGTGGTATATTATTGAGATGGAAAATGCTATTCCTTCTGATATTAAAGAAACTCTCTTAAAAGGACATAGTATTTGCCACCATAGAACTGGATTTTGAAATGGCGTTCTGTAGATCAATTTGGAGAACAAATTTATATTAGAAAGGGGAAGGCAAAAGGAGGTCTCCTTGGGATGATTCTTTCTCCAGATCAAGTTGCCAGATGGATTCTTTCTCATCATATCTGCAATACCGTGTCCATATCAATGGATCTGATGGAAGAGGATTCCAAAAGAATACCCATAAAGAGGAGTGACCCAGCCGTATAGTTCTTGATCAAAATTACCGAAAGACGATAAGAAAAGCTTTTTAACAATTCATTCATCCACTAAATACTGAAGTTAATGATTTTGTTAACATAAGTACTAAACAAACAGGTGATGTTAATGTAAATGTACAAGATGCTCTGAGATTGGTGATAAAATGGCTTCAGATTTCAAAATTAATTTGCCACATGGATTCCTCCACAGCCTAAGAAAAACCTATGAATATTATTTCGTCATTGAAAAAGAAAGTCAAACTTGGAAAGAAGGAAGGATATAATGTTGAAAAAGTATACAGCTGCTTCTAAGTTACGTAATATAGCAGAATTGGCAAATGGATCTCTCATTTGTTCTCAATTTTGATCTTGCTCCTTATCATTTAGTCTTTTCGATGAGAATGGGACCATGAGGGAATCCGATAAAAGTGTTTTCATAAAGAAACTGGCTGTGCTGTCTTCCGAGACTACATCTCCAGATGTTGAGTTGATTGATAAGAATGCGATGTTATATCACATACAGTAGCCCAACAAAGGAACCGTACATGATCTGTTCAGAAATTTCACTCATTATTATTGTAGAGAGCATGATGCCATTGTTGTGTTTAATATAAACCACAGTCTATTAAGACTCATGAACGCAAGAGACATATATATTTCTCCTTGCTATTTCCTTTAATTTGGTCCAATTTGTTTAAATATTTTGTTCACAGTGAATTATTAAAGTGCATTTTTTAAATGAATATTTTCCACAATTGTGACGTCATTATTGATCACCAAAATGTTCCAAATTGTGGAAAGGTTTGACTGTATGTATCCTGCCAAAATTGTCTTTTTACTGTGTACGGTTGTTGTATTACAGAGATTTTAACTCATCCATTAGCGTTTACTACGAACATTAATAAGAAATATGTGTTTTTAACATGTATTAAACTTGATATACAATATTATTAAGTTTACTACTAACATATAATTTAGTTTTCTTTCGTTAAAGTCTGTATATTACTGGTTTTCTTTGATTGGCTCTATATACTGACATTTCTTTCTTTACAGGTATTGAAACATATTCAAAGAAAACTGCATTACTCAAAATCTAATTAAAGTGGCTAACAAAAGAATCAAACACTTCTTCTGCAGGAAGAGGATCAAGTTTTTTACAAAGAAACAACATATTTAGTATAGAATATGATTGGAAGCCATATTCTGTTTCTGATTGTCTTGCTCATTTGGAGCTTCGAAGGTCAACCAGCTCACGGTAAGTTATGAGTCTTTTTGAGCACCACGTAAATTATTGATTTTGTTTTATGTTGATTAATTTTTTGATCAACATAAATTTATTATAAAATAAACCTGCTTCAAGTAATCTAATTACTAGATGAAATGCTCGTTCTTCGGACGGGAAGAATAAGTTTGTGAAAAAAGAAATGAAATCTTTAAGTTTTACGTCCCATGGTTATGCCGGAAAGGCTAAAGGAGTTGATGATGATTATGATCAATGAATGAAATGGTGGAATCAAGAAAGTGGGAGGAAAAGGGAGAAATCCTATAAAACACACGTACACAGTGTTTCCCCACACAAAGTTCACTTGGCGCGAGCTGGGATCAAACCAAGGACCGCATGGCGCATGCACCAGAGGTGAATACTCTATTACTGATCCACTGCAGCCCCTAAGTTTATGGAAAGTATTTAAACTCTCCTTCCCTGCTAATGAAACTGCACTGATAGTGATCCAGTTGTCCTATTACCCACATAAAAACTAATTTATATTTTCTTCTGTTTCCATATATCATTAGCAGTATACACCATCATATAAATCGATATATTCTTTGCACGATTATTTCAATGGTCTTTTGCTGATAACTACGCTCAGAAACAATAATCTTTAAATTGAACATAATATGTTGTACTTTTAGACATAATCAAACTTCTTGAAGTGTTTTCAGAAGCTATCGTGATAAACACAAAACAGCATTTGCCACCTTTTACAACACTCTTCACTCGAATTCGCCTGTATAAATTCTCAACCATTATATTAGTTAATAATATTGTAGTCGCGTAGTTAAAGGAGAATCGTAATTGTAGTCGGTTATAATATCACCAAATAGTGTTAAATTCTACGAATAAATCTTAAATGTGTTTTAAAAGAAAGTGATAAAATTGGTTTCTGTGCAATCCGACTACAAGAGCGAGCATTCTGCTTGGTCTCGAGACTATCCAGCCTTTCAACGTGAGAAACGTCTGTATCAACCCAAACGTCCGACATTTCTACCCAAACTTATTTTGTTCTCGACAAAAGTCCAGAAATTCAGAGCAGTCGCATCGACTAGCGAACACCCAACACCCCACGTCTTCGGTGAACTCCAGCTCTTCGCTGCTTCCCTTACATGGCCACCCTAAAATTTCACCAGTATATACGCCAACTCAATGATACGATCCTTTCCCCGAAAAGAACAAAATATCCACCCATTTGAAAGCCACAGTCTTTAGTTTCTTTTGAAATCTGATGGAAGACAACCTGATAGATAAGTGGATCCACGTGTAGAGATTCGTCTCAAACGTTGATTTCTAATGTTTTAGTGTTTTTTTTACTATTGTTATAGTTGTATATTTTCTTTATTGTTACTATTATAAGTATTTATTATTATTGTTAGGTATTTATTTATTGTTACTATTATTAGTATTTATTGTTATTGATATATATATATTATATATATATATATATATATATATATATATATATATATATATAATTTTAAATCTTTAATATTTAACAATATGGTATTGTTATAATTTACACATATGATCAACTATATGATCAACTTAAACTAATTCATAATGATCATAAGCTCTTAACAGAATTAATAGAAAAACAAATACTATCAAGATAAGAAGAAATTGTGGTAAAATAACAAGAAATGCTAAAAAGAATATTTATTGTTATATATTTGTTATTCTCATATATTTATTATTTTATCTATTCTTTTACATTTTTACTTGTCTTTATGTTATATTTTGATATGTTGGTTTTTAAGTTATATTTACGGCAGTCGTGTTGATCGTGAAAATATATAAATTTCCCTGCGCCAAATTATTTATTTAAATATTGAGATATCAAAAGGTTTAATGAAACTTATTTCCAATATATTATTGCTATATCAATTATAAATTTACAATTTCTATCATTTGCAGTAGAATACCCATTAGCGATGACAAAGTATGTTGCTAAAGCGACATTTGAGACAAAACAAATAAACATGGTTGAAAAAATCTTAACACTTGTATATGTATTTACGGACAGATACTAAGTTGAACAGCCAGCACATACAAAACTTTTAAGATAATCCTGTAGTTGCGATCTGTAGTTTCGACATATAACTGAACACCAAGAGTAGCATAATTCCTTTATCCAAAGTGATGTTTATATACGTTCAATATAGTGTGTCAAACGGTAATACTTAGTACTTACGTTACTTCAATTTTACGCTGGCTGTTTTAGAATAGCAAACTTCCGTTTTTATACCCAATTTGTGCTGTGATCTTTTCTTTTTTCTGTCTTTCTTAAATATAAGAGAAAAGTGCATCTAGAAGCTTAACATTTAAATATGCTTATTGCAATATTATAAACTTGAAAGTTTCCCTTTTTGAAATTAATAAATGTAATTTCATAACATTTGAGAGCCACAATTCTTTGAGCAACGCGGATCTTGTATGTCGCTCGCTTGTGACCCTATCATTTATGTGCTTCTCGTCTTGTTGGTGCAGCCAGTTGCTATTTTAGAGATATGTTTACAGTGATTCTCACCAGTGTTCGTAGTTTGAGGGAAATTTCCCTCATCTAGGGAAATTTAGAGGTATATTTAGCAAAAAAGGAAAAGTGAAGATTTTGATAAAAGGTGAAATTCCAGGGAAATTCTCGCGCTGACTGATTGACCAATATAAATGGGTAAAATTTTTTCATTGTTCTAAGAAATAAACCAATACAATAGCAATAGTGTTTGTATGTATGTTTAAATGTGTGTCTGTTCAAAGTAGCATAATTTGCACCAGAGGTAAAAGTGGATCTGAAAAGGTAGGGGGACGCATGACATCAAGCCGTTACCCGTGCCTATCTTTGTCCATTGTAGTTTTCTTAGAAAGTGGGGAGACGCCACAGATGTTTTGTGGAAGTGGGGTAACGGCGTTCTTCCTCCTGATTTGCACCCATTATTGGCTAGGTGTATTTGTTTGTATATTTTGTGAAAGATAAAAAGTAAAGGGAAAAGTAAAAAAAAAAAAAGCAAAAATCAAATGAATAAAATAATTGTAGCTGGAACTTCCTTTAATGTGGCTAAATTAATCTTATCACATAACTTCTATCATAGGAATGGGACACTCAACAAATTGGAAAATTTAATAAGAAAGGGGAAAAAATTTGTGTCAGTTGAAGGAAATTTTCTTAAGTAAACCTGAACACTGATTCTCACTGAGCGCCTCTTCAGTCTAGTTCAGTAAGCGTGCTTTTCCGTAGCATTTCTACTCCTGACATGAAAAAGCAAAAACAGTGCCAAACAAATTAAATGTTTGATACTTGAATGTGGCAATTGGTACAAGTTTCAATGGTACAATTTTAAAGAATGAAAGTATACACATGCAAACGGGAAAAGAAAAGTCGCTCAGCGTTTATTGAAGCCATACATTGTATAAAAACGAGCAAAAGTGCATTCACACTTCCAATTTTCATATCCTGCAAAGTTAGACAACTAACAATACTGTCAAGGTTCACTGGTTGAGAGCTACATAGGAAGTTCTACAAGTGCACTAGTTCTTTGAAACATGTCAGTGTAACAAACTTAAAAAAATAGAAAAATATCCATACCTCTGCGACGAATAAAAAAATCGGTTAGAATACACTGTTTAGTATTTACAGTGCGAATGATATCATGAGAGAGTTACAAAGAAATTTTCTTTAATCATAGATATATCAATCAATGTTGGTCAAACATTCATTTCATTTCACAGGTTATAGCATTTTGTAAAATCTCAGAATGTTTTACATTATTAGTTTCAACGTTACCTTCAGTTTAGTTAGTTATCAGTTGTATTTTAGTATCTCTACTAAAATTTTATGAAAAAATATCAGGTCCAGGTATTTTGACTTCCATCTTTGTTTTGTGAGAATATTTTTTTTTAATCAGCAAAACCATCCTAGCTTTTATTTTTAAAAAATGCATTATTATTATTTTTCATTTACATATTAAAGCTAACATAAATATGTTTTGGTGTAGTATTACTGGTTTTCAGTGTTCGGAAAATGAAACAGAAAACGAAAATAAATAAAAAGGAAAAAGAAAAAGAAAAAAGAAAGACAACCAAAGAAAGTAAAAACAAGATGTGCAGTGTGTCAGCTCAATTTGCGAAAACCATTCCATCAGTAGAAAACATGTCATATTTCTAAAATATGACAAATAGTCATATTTTGTATGCACATAAAATGAGTTTCTGTGACTTAATCTCCAATTAATGATACAAGCATGTATTTATTAGAAATATATACGATATCAAAAGAATACGAATTCTCTCATGTAATACGCCGTAACAATTCACTATCTCTTGCTATATTCTAAGTATTCGAGAACTGTAATTTCGTAAAGAAGAACAAATAAAATTGAACTAAAACGTAATCAAATATGAATATCGATGAATGTTTCAGATCATATTTCAATTGAAGATATCTCCACTCTCTCTTTCTCTCGGTTAACATGTGCATGATTCTTGCATCTCATCTCTAGATGGAGAACTTTGAGCAAAGAGAAGTCATCATACACCCTGCAAGAACAAATTAAAAGTGTTGAAGTGACTGAGTAGACTTGAACCCATGATCCTTGAATTTCTAAACTAGTGCCTATAACACCTCGACTATTCTTTCACTACTGCCGAAATCTCAAAACTTGACAGTTCTGTCACGAAATAATGGTCGGAGGGAGAAAGAACGGAAACAAAACTTTGATTTACAATAATAATAATAATAATAATAATAATAATAATAATAATAATAATAATAATAATAATAATAATAATAATAATAATAATAATAATAATAATAACAGAAATAAACAAACTTTCGGTTTGTCGAATGAAGGCTTAAGTAGCCAAGTCTCGATTAGGACAACCCTTTTGAAGAAATCTTGAGTGTGGCACAATATTCCTTTTCTACGATAGAAACCTGTGTACCTTGGTAGGTATTAAAGTAATTATACTGAAATCTAAAAGAAGTGTCTTGTGTAGTGAAATAATACATTACTATCTGTCAAAAAGATTTCTGTCGCTGGTCTGCATTGCTTAACCCTTCCTGGAATCTGTTATGAACAATCAGTCCATATAATACGCATCCACTTCGTAATTTAATTATGTTTAACAAAGCTATTCAAGTAGCAAATATGAATAAAATAGTTATTTACATTTATTTGAATGTTGCAATTTAGACAACAAACTGTTAAAATTTTAAAAAATCAGAACAAATCTTCATACATAGCACTTAACGTTAATACAATAAAGGTATTACAACTAGTCTGAGATATTGAATTTGATACTGAAATTTCTTCTGTGTATTATTGGATGAGTGGATAACGTACTTGAACAGTTAGATAATCATTAGATGTCTTGGTTCGAACCTCCACCGCAGCTATTTTATGATTCCTTTTTCCTAATGCTTGTTAAAAAAAAGAACCACAAATAGAAGGCAACATTTCGGTCATTTGAATTCGGAGTTGACCTTGTAATCCTTGTGCTTCAATACTACGTCGAACAAACATTTGTTTAGTGGCGGATGTAAGTCCTTGACCAGGTAATGGGGACTGCTTTGAAACCAAATGCAGAGTACGAGAATAAAATCTGTCATATCTGTAGTTAGGTGTGGATAAGAAACGAAATTGAGGACCAAAAATTTAAGAAAAACTCAAGTTATTAATAGAAAGTATGCAAAGATTATTGACTTAGATCATCATAAAAGAAATACGAAGGACCTTTCGAAACAAATAAATAACAGAACTTTGTAACCGGAGGCAAAGAAACCTAATGTGAACACACTAAGGACGAATCTTTCACTGTGTAGTGATCGTGGTTCAGTGGTCAAGGCGCTCGGTCAGTAATCTAAAGGTCGTCGGATCGGATCCACGAAAGGCAAGTGTTTCTAATTACTTTAGAATTTTTGGTAGCGATTGATCGGCGATCACACAGATTTTTTTTTTATTTTCAGATTTTGAATGCTCGAATATTTCAATACTAGAACTACCAAATCTTCAGGTATAATAATAATAATAATAATAATAATAATAATAATAATAATAATAATAATAATAATAATAATATCTATCGTAGAAGATTAAAAGGAGCTTATTATCGCTAAGGTCATACCATTATTAGCAGAAACGTGACATTTAGCAAGAACATTTTTTTTTTTTTTTTTAATGTTACCCAGGAGAAGAAGAATTTCTCATCTCGTTTCTCAAACAAAAAAATCGAGACGAGAATGAACATTTTACTTTCGAGATGGGACAAGACTAACGCAAATTATCGTTTTACTTTAGGGATGTGGATCGAGACGAAACCAAAAGTATCGTAAACATTTCTTGTCTTATCTTGATTCTCGAAGTAGTGTATGTCCATTCTTTAAGTAACAATTGCTCTGTAGACTGAATCTTAAACGCTATTCTGTTACTTTGTATTTCTGAGCTTATCAAATTATGTTCTGTGTACGTATTTTTGTAGCAAAGCTTTTATAATTACTTCTGCATATTCTAGAAGTTAGTTTATATACCTTACTTTTCAGTGATATTCACTTATTTTTATTACAGTTATTTTCCTTAAAACATACAGTAGAATACTTTCTACATGAAATTTTAGTGGAACCTTTCGTTTAAAATGTCGGTAGGTGCAGAGGTACGTTCTGGAGGTCCAGACCCCTCCCCGAAATCCCAATTTTTTTGTAAGTTTTGCCTAATTTTAAGGCAAGTTTAAAAAACTTCAATACCATTATTATTATTATTATTATTATTATTATTATTATTATTATTATTATTATTATTATTATTATTATTATTATACGCATCTTTGGTGTTAGAGATGTGGGTTTATTTCCCGGCAGGAGCTCATGTTGTACGGGGCCTACGTTTAGCTGTAGGTTTATTTCTTATATAGCCTCGCTGTTGAAAGGGGCGCTAAACTCAAAATCAATTATACTATTATTATACACGTTTTTGGTGTGAGAGATATAATACACCAAAAATGTGTATAATTCCGTTCGATTCCCGTTCGATTCCCAGCGGGAGCTCATGTGGTTCGGAAAATACATTAAGCTGTAAGTTTACTTCTTATATAGACTCACTGCTAAAAGAGGCACTAAACTCAAAATCATATATATATATATATATATATATATATATATATATATATATATATATATATATATATATATATATATATTATAAGCATCTTTGTTGTAAGAGACCCGGGTTCGATTCCCGGCGGGAGTTCCTGTGGTTCAGGACCTACATTAGATTGTAAGTTTACTTCCAATATAGCCTCACTGCTGAAGAGGATGCTAAACTCAAAATCTATTATTATTATTGTTATTATTATTATTATTATTATAAGTAGGGAATAGAAAAAAGGTTTGAGGGTACTAAATTTGGTGAGAAATTTTATTTCTTCCGGGTATGGACTTTATTGTTGTCTTGGTGTATCAGAACCATTTTAGATAGGTTTTCACGACGATCTTAGCTGACTAGCAGGCAGCAATACTTATAATACTTAAGTCGTGGTATTTAATAAAGCCATGGTACTAACAACTTATTTATCCTATTTCTATTCTGGCAATATTTTAAGCGTCTTGGAAACCTGTTTCATTGATTCATCTCTTGAATCATCCCTGTTTCATCAATTAGTGACCTCTTTCATTAATTAGTCAACAAACTCAAAAAGAAGGACAAAAGCGCGTCCGGCTGAAGTACAAAGACGGACATCAACTTTTATGTCCAAAAGCCGAATGGTCCGGCTAAAAGCCGGACGTCTGGCAACCATAATCTCACAAGAATGTACACACTTTCATAAGACCTTGGCCATCTCCTTACCCCGAACACTCTCACTTAGTATTTTACGTGAGGGGATGGGGTGTGTTCTCTATTGTTTTCAAATCGATTTTGTCTCAGGTTGAACTAGTCGATGTAAGCCATACATTGAATTACGACATTTAAAAAAACCTGGTTGTATCCTCTTTTTAAAGATAAGTGGTGTGCTCAAGAGTGAGATCTCTTTCACATTTTCCTATAGAAAAGCTTGTTTGAAGAGAAATCAAAATAAGTTGAGGCCATAGTGGGACACTATTTAGTTTATCTTAGATCCTGCGCAGGGGGATGTTGCAACTTCGAGGGGAAAGATACACCTAGAAAAAACACTGAACTCGCTGCCGACTGTGTTCAGCATTCAGATTTAGGAACCTGGTATTGAATATTTTCGTCATGCTCTCCCACACATTTGTATCTTCAAGACTCTATCAGAGCTTGTAACTTCTGATGCAAAATACCTATAATTTCTATAGCACACCAAAGGTTTTGATTTTGCAATACTGTCAGGCATAATATCAATGTTTTCTGGGTCAGTATTAATTAACGTGCACTGCAGCGAAGTTAATTAACAATGAACCTTAGACCTTTCAGGAATCTGCAGCTCAAATTCTCACAGTAGCATTAGAATTTGCACGGTTCCTCAACAATTGACACATATCTAGATGGATTTCTGAGGTGATATCCTTCTAATAGACGTACCCAATAAAAGCTCGGTAATGCGCACCACAGAGCCGGTTAGGTTGCCATGAGCTATCCGCTCTGTTTGACTCGGCTCAGATGAACCATCCTCTCGAGTCGGCTCGGTTGAGGTGTGCCATCGGCTCAGTAGACGTGATATATGAGCGATCTTACTGAGCTCGGCGCTGTGGTGAACAAGCCGCGAGCCGACCAATTTAAACCAATTCTACAATTAGAGTCGGCACGTTTCATACAACGCACTGAAATAGACCGAGTTTGGTCGCTAGAGGTTAGATCGGATGTCGCTTTTATGGAAGTGACTGTATGTCCGGCTTAGTGAGTCTTTTTGTATCTGACTTCTCCTTAAAGAACTCCTTGGTTCAGCTGTGAAGAGGATTGTCACAAAACAAAGTCCTTGTAAAGCCAGGTGTAAATTTTCAACTCGAGAAATTTCTTGTATAACTATCTTGAAGAATTAATGGATTTACGCAGTGTTCAGTAGCTTTTATCGGTTCAGGTGAGTAGGGCCATGGTTTTTATTGGACATTTGAAAAACAAACACTAAAAGAACGGTGTTTTTTATTATTGAAAATAAAACTTCACATGTTTTATTTACAGCACCATGTTTTGCATTCATACAGCAGCGCAGGATTTTCGTTGGAGAAAAGATATTCAAGTGACAATTAACTCACATTTTCTTTCCAGTTAATGCACTCTGCTGTTCTGTTGGAGATATCTGTAAAAGTGTTTAATGAGTATCAATTTGGGCAACAACAACACGCTGATGTTCTCTCGTGTTACACAGCATAAGCGTGAAGATTCATGAATTATCGGAAATGAATTTTCTAAAACTTAGTCCAAACTTTGAATATATATAGCATAATTTTGAATAGTCCTAATATAGGCACATTAAAAGCAAAATGATGATATAGAAATATAATTTGACACAAACGTGAAATATCTTGCCTAGAGTTCAATCTGTTGGTTAAGTTACTTTTAAAATGTATCGCATTAATTTATCATCAACTTTTCCATATATATAATATATGGCACAAGTTTTATTGGGTAATAGTTGATATTAATAGAACTCATACAATAGCTAGATACAATACGAAGTTACATAGCTAGCTACAAATTTTGTAGCTCTAGCTGTAGCGAGGTTACAAGTCTAAACCTGTAGCTTGTAGCTGTAGCTAAGCAACATATTTTTATAGTGTGTAGCGAATTTTGCACTAAAGCTACAAATAAATCTTTTCCAGGACGCAAAAATATTTTTAACCCCATTTCCTCACAATTTTTAGTAAATTTGTATATGATGATAGGGAGAATATATGATTGTTTTCTGATTTCTATCTCCAATTATTTTGCAATAATATTACAAGAAAATTTTCTGAAATAAATTGCGTACTGACAATCGGTCAAAAGGATGGTAGTAACTCTTAAAATAAACCTACATGCCATTCTAGCAGCGACAGCATATACATTTTTGGGGGGAGGGAGTAATATATATAATATAAATATACTTTAAAAAGAACACAAAATGCATACTTTACTGTGAAATGCAAATTGACAGACAAAGCTTTTATGTAATATTTTAACCAAACTTTTAAGTTCAGTTACGCATGTAGATGCCATATATTATAATGCATGATGCCAAGTAAACTGGTTGTGACAAGAGATTAAGTAGCGAATACGTTTCTGGAAAACTAACTAATGGTTGTAGCGAGCTACTCTTTTTATCATGTAGCTGTAGAGCAGCTACTTTTGAAAAGTAGCTTTCCGATCACCGCTCATACTAAAAAAATGTTGTCAAATGGTGAATATACTAGAGTGAGCGGGGGTGAAAAGCCCATTTTTTAATATTTTATTTATTTGCGACTATGAATCGAAATGCACAGGAAAACAAAATATACGAAATGGAAGGTACTGTACATCATTTGGTATTTCTACCTGGAGGCTACATTATGAAATGTTTGATGCTGAAGGAGATACACTGATGTTTGTTAAGTATGAGCAAAATGGGCATCATACTCATCGTCCGGGTAAAACGTCCACATACGTGGGGAAATATGCCCACCTACCCAACAGCAAACTATATAACGCGAAAATTCATAGCATTTGAAAATCACGTTAGCATAGGTGTTCTCACACTACAAGAAATTTTATTATGGTATATTACGGTACAAGTTACAAAAATCTATCTTTAAAGCATTTAGTTACGGATATACTTCCTGAGCTTTGAAAGTACTGAATAGAAAAACACATATTAATTGAAAATTCGATATGGAAAAGCTTGTTTAGCTCCATTCTAATTGTGAAATATAAGTGTCTTGATATAAGTAAAATATAAGATTTGCACAACACAATATTAATAACATAAATCAGTCTTACGGGAGTACTACGCTAACTCCAAATGAAAAATATGATGAAAGCAAAAAAAAAAAAATGACAGTGAGGGAAATGAACAGAATTTACATGTTTCTACTTTTCTGAGACAGTGAGTGTTTTTTAAAATACACATTTGGAAACCTTGTACATACTTCACGGAGCCACATTTGACAACGAATACACTTGATACACTTACATATAGACATAGGTCCTGTACGTTTATAATAATGTCTACCACAGATTTCGCAATAGTTATCTTCATCTGTATCAGATGAGTCTGTACGGTTGTACTGATTTTCGCCTGAAGCACTTAAACTTTTTCCGAATAATTTAGTAGAATGCATAGTTTGTTTTGACTTTTCGAACTTATTTGGATTGCCTACTTTCGTCTTCTTCTTAGGAGGAACAGAAGCTGCTGTACTAGATGTTGATGATTTCTGTCGAGAGCGAAACTCATGTCCAGTTATAATCGTCGCTCGTAGCCTTCGCTTGGAAGTAGAAGCTGGTACAACAGTATCGGTGTAATGTCTTCAAATCACCATATTGTTTCTTTGACAAGTTGAGCTCCATTTACTTGTGGGGATTCTAGGTCTACTACGGTCTACTGCGCTCCAAACTGGAAGTGGATGGCACATTTGGTTGTTGGAGAGGGTAGGCCTGGACTTGACAAGTTGGAACTAGAACTACTGGAATTAAAGCGATACTCTTCTCGAAGCGTGTTCTGGAATTATATCAGTATTGAAAGTGAATACTTCACAGGCACGGAATCCAGCCGCTCGGTTTCCTACTTTCGCTGCTT
This sequence comes from Thermobia domestica, assembly GCF_964235325.1. NCBI lineage: Eukaryota > Metazoa > Arthropoda > Insecta > Zygentoma > Lepismatidae > Thermobia > Thermobia domestica. Next base: position 144,009,658 of record NC_137456.1, on the reverse strand, counting down.
TCGACCATGCTTGATTACTTAGTTCTACAAATTGCAAGCGTGTGGGTTTGTGATCAGAATTTGCTTTGATTCAATGTGACCAAGCTGCATAAAAATGTATTTTGAGAAGTTAAGAAAATGCACGATCCAATGGTTGCAGGTAATTTGTTGAATGACTTGGGAGACACAACAAAATTATGTCATTGGCTGCAGCATAATCAAGCATTTCAGTATTACTGGAATGGCCAGTGTGTCCGTGGGATGAAACGCCCACGGGCCATTCACCCCGACACCAACTGGGCAGATCACTCCGATATCAAACACGATAGTTTCAGTTCAGTAAACTCCCAACACTGCATGGCACGGCGGAAGACCATTATTGCATCAGAACAGCAGAACCCTACTTTGTGCAACGTACAAGCATTGGATTTCCCAATGCACCAATATAATCATTCTTTCTCCATAAATCTGAAACACTCAAAAAACATTCCAAGTAAAAATTATGTATTTAGCACGTTTAAATCAGCCTGTACGTCTTCAATTTCTTCACACAATGCAGTTTGGGTCCACCTTCGTCTTCCATAGAACTGCACCTTCACAAATCGTATCACTGTTGCCACTTCATATCCCCTTCCTTGTTTTTTTGGGGGGTGGGCATCTCCCCCACTGAGCATTTCACCCCTGCTTACTCTTTATACTTGCCTTCTACGTGTGCCTCTCGGGTTTATTCTAGGCGATCTTGCTTTCCTCCATTTCAACAAGCGATAGAAGGAAATTTATCACCTATCTCAGTTGGTTTTCTGTATGGTCAGAAAACTCTTAAACTTAAGGATATGATTTAGAGTACTCGGGTCATAACCAAAGAAGGGGCATGAAAACCATGGCCCTACTCACTTGAACCCATGAAAACTACTAAACACTGTTTAAATCGATTAATTCTTCACGATAGCTATGTAAAAACTTAATTTGTTGGCTCAGTTGAACCGAGCTAGAATTCAAGCTAAGCCGGTGGCTCAGGGCTCGAGCCGAGCCGGTTGTCACCACTATTTAAAACTCGATAAATAGAAAAGTTGTTTTTCTAATTCTTGGGACCTCTCTTTCCATCTTTCTCGTACTCTTTATGGACCCCTAGAGCCTGTGGACCTCCCGCACAGCAAAGTCGCCGGGACCATTATTTCCGCCTCTGAGCCCGTTTCATACACGACAAATTAATTAAGGGGACAATATTGACAAATCTCAAAGCCATACTGATACATATTATTTCTAGGGCACCTAATAGTAGATATTTTACTGGAATGGGCAATAGACTCGTTTTTGCTTTATTTACCTTTTGTGTGCTGTTTTATTTATGTAATGTAGTGAACCTGTTTGATTCTTCATTTATAACTTCATGTTCGTATCTTATATGGAGTAAAAATGTTTAACATGGGCCCCATCGAACGGCGGGAAGCTTCCCTGGGGGACAGATGCCTGATGCCCCCACAAGTAACGGCCCTGGGTGTAACAACAATCTGAGAGGAAATAAAATTCGTCACCAAATTTAGTATCTCAAACCATTTATTTATCTCCGATTTATAATAATAGTGATAATAATAATATATTTGATTTTGAGTTTAGGGTCCCTTTCAGCAGCGAGACTATATGAGAAGTAAACCTACCTTAACGTAGGCCCCAAACCACATGGACTCCCGGCGGCAATCGAACCCGTGTCTCCCACACCAAAGACGCGTATAATATATTTCAGTATAGCGCACTTTTCAGCAGCAAGGGCCGCGGTGGCTCAGTGGTAGAGCGTTCACCTCTGGTGCATGGGGTCCCGGGTTCAAACCCTGCTCCCGCCAAGTGAACTTTGTGGTAGACAAACACCGTGTGTGTGGGTTTTCTCGGGGTTCTCCCGTTTCCTCCCACTTTCTTCATTCCACCAGTTCATTCATTTCTCATAATCACCGTCTCCTTTAGCCTAACCGGCATAACCGTGGGACGTAAAACTCAAAGATTTCATTTCATTTTTTTTTCAGCAGCGAGACTGTATGAGAAATGAACTTACAGTTTAATGTAAACCCTGAACCACATGAGCTCCGGCCGGGAATCGATCCGGGTCTCACTCGCTAAACACGCATATAATAATAATAATAATAATAATAATAATAATAATAATAATAATAATAATAATAATAATAATAATAATAATATGAATTGCGTTCCGGTAGTGATGAAGTAGGTATTAGGGCTGATAGTGATCTCCTTGACACTATAACTCCGGATTTATTTTCAGGTTTACGAAAATCATACGGGTCGATGCAAGAAGTAATTTGCACTAAGGAGGAATCAAACTGGGATATAAAAAAAAGGTTTTACACCTGTACACCTTATTTTTGGATAAATTAGAAAGTGTCCATCACCTCCGTGTAATACATAGACTATGCTATAAAAGTGTATGGCACAAATAAATGAAAAATTACAAAGTGAAAAAAGAGCATCGAGTGGGATTCGAACCAGGTTCAAAAGTACTAAATCTGCAGAGAAGAACTTATCACTCATGGCTATCGTAACAAGTATAAAATTCCATTCCCATTTTATGGATATAGAACGAATTTCTTAACAACTTCTCCTCCTTTTTTTTAACGAATATTGTGGTCAAAAAGCGTGTGTGCTTTACTTACAACCAAGTTTTCTGCATTTACCAAGTACTATGATGTTTTAAATGTATACTTACATTAAGTTATGATAAGAGAACTGAGTATTTCAAACAGCAAACTGCGAGCTGTGTTCGGAAGTCTCGTTATTTTTCTCCTTTAACTTTCCCTTCCATTACGTCGACTGCGCTGCTGCCAAACAAACAATTTTAAGAAACTGCGCTCTTGCCTAAGATATATTCTGATCTTTTACAGCTTGTTGTCTGAACTGCAACATTAAAATAAATGTAAATAACTATTTTATTCATATTTGCTACTTGAATAGCGTTGTTAAACATAATTAAATTACGAAATGGATGTGTATTGTATGGACTGATTGTTCATAACATAGATTCCAGGAAAGGTTAAACAATGCTGACCCGCGACTAAAATCATTTTGACAAATAGTAATGTATTATTTTACCACACAAGATGCTTATTTTAGATTTCAGCGTAATTAATTAAATAACTACCAAGATACACAGGTTTCTATCGTAGAAAAGAAATATTGTGTCACACTCAAGATTTCTTCAAAGGGTTGTCCTAATCGAGACTTGGCTACTTAAGCCTTCATTCGACAAACCGAAAGTTTCTGTTTATTTCTGTCTTTTTTTTTTAATCAAAGTTTTGTTTCCGTTCTTTTTCCCTCCGACCCAGGGATGAATTCAGGGAGTAGCCCGGGGGAATCTCCCCCTTCGAAGAAAATTCATTCCCCTCCGGAGAAACTCTCAAAATTTCAGTCACAAAATGTAGAAATTACTTCTCTCGATCTCTCAATATACATATAAATGACGCAGACCCATTGTATATAAATATTAAAAATGCAACATGTAAGATAGAATACCAAAATAGTCGATGAAACTTGTATTTCTTAACGCTATGACCGAGTTTGGCAGAACATGAAATTGTCAACTGTTGAAGAAAGATTTGTATTTTAGTAGGTACTATACTCTCGCCCTATATTATATATTAGTAGGTAGCACTAGCGCAGATTGAGATAGGAAAGGAAAGATAGGGGAGATCTTTCGATCATTCCATATGATCTCTGATGTCAGCAGACTTCAGTTCTTGAAAATGTACAGTTCTTGCATTATTTGAAATAGAGCGCCTAAATCCCATTTCTCGCATAGGAAGTAACAGACGTAAATGTGCTTTACGATTGTTAAAGTAAACACACCTTTCTTTAACTAAAAATAAGTCAGTTAAAGGGTGAGATTCAGAGGGCGTCATTTAGAGGGATCAGGGAGGAACAGTTATCCCTCCTGGGTTAGAGATTTATACAGAATTTATCAATATAATAGTAATATATAAGTGAAAGATTGCTATTGAAGTGACGAAGATCCTGCTCAGTGCCGTGCCAGTGCAGTGCCACGTACTCGTCGGGTGTTGTTTTGAAACACCCTATATATATTAATATTTTCAATGATTAAATTTCATTGTTATATTTAAGTCTCTATATTAATATTTTATAACAATAACAACAATGAAATTTGAACATGATTTCTAAGCAGCAAACGCAATTTGAATAAATATTATGTTACAGGTGGATGGATCAACATTTTAAGTTTAAACCTAAAATACTGTTAAATTTATCTGAACGTTGATATATTATTTTTATTATTCTCTTGTTTGCTTGTTTCTGTTGTACTAGAGAAGAAACACCTCCTCTAATTCCCTTCCAGGCGGCAACGTACCAAGAACTGACGAAAGGTTGCCACGTTGGACCGCAATATGTATATAGAATGTCTCAAGATTGTGGTGCATTAAATTGAAAATTTAACTCCTGTAAGCTGTACCTACAACACAGCTGAAATTTATGGGAGCACACAAGGTTGGGTGGTTGGTTTCGATGCCCATATTAAGACTTTGTGTACTAACACTATTCTTAAACGATCAATATTTGAAAATAAAGAACTGAATAGAACAAATAACATTGAACAAAGTCTTTAAACCAACGTAGCACGCGCCGCGGAGTCACACTCCGTGGATACTTCGCGGATAAAAAAATTTTAGTTATCTTAGAACTGTTAAAGGAGTTTGTGCTGTAAAATGTACGTGGTGAATTGTCAGAAACATTGCAAAGAAAATATTAAACAATTTAATATCGCTTCAAAACAAAATACACATTAAAATAAGATAAATAAATATTGCGAAGTGAGACTCCACGCGCGTGGCTTGATGTTACAATTGACCACGCGTGCTATGAAGGGTTAATGCTGTCCTTGTGAGAAAATAAGGAAATTAGTGGAATAAATTACAAGCAACGCCTTTGCCATTGTCTCTGTTCGCTCCCAGGCAAACTGAGATGCACGTTCTTGACTAAATTTGGGCTTAAATACCACCAATCAGCTCAGCGACCCCGAAAACTATGAATTCACGCCGATGAGGGAAGAAATTGGAAATGAAATGAAATCTTGAAGTTTTACGTCTTACGCTATACTGGCTAGGCTAAAGGAGATGCTAATAATGAGAAATGAATGAAATGATGGAATGAAGAAAGTGGAAGGAAACGGGAGAATCCCGAGGAAACCCACGCACACAGTGTTTGTCCATAACAAAGCTCACTTAGCGCGAGGTGGAATGAAACCAAGGACCCCATGCACCAAAGGTGAACGCTCTACCACTGAGCCACCGCGGCACGGGGATGAACTGAGATTTAGAGGCCATCAAAAGTATCACTCTTCATCTCAACGACGCCAAACGATACGAATATCTATCATTTTCTATTATTTTTATCACTCCTTCCCACCCACTCCTAGGGATGTCTTACTCTCATAGTATTTTTGTAAATTGTAAATTAAATTTATATCTCAACCTGGTTTTAGAAATGAGATTACATATCGAGTTTCATCTTCTCATGAGAAATTCGTGAGACTTTTTTTTTTAACATAAATTTAAAGTTACTTTCCTCTAAGACCCTTCTTTCCCTATTAAGATACGAGCCAAAAATTTCGATATAGCCTACGTTCTACTTGGAAATATGCCAAGTTAACAGTGTAGACTTACCGAACAAATCCACACACAAACTTTTATCTTTATACATAAGAATACCAAGAGTTTCTTTACATTTCGCAATATGTTTTATGTAAAAACTTTATAACAGTTTCATCTGTAACTTTCATAATAAATAAAGTTTACAAATTCATTTTTATATTATTATTATTATTATTATTATTATTATTATTATTATTATTATTATTATTATTATTATTACATAGTAAGCTCAAAGAAGAGATAAAAATAAAATCTAAGATACTTAAATCAATCTAATTGGTATCTGACGATACCAGGGTCATCTGGTAGCAGGTTTTTTTTTTTTTTTAATGACTAAGATATGAACCACTATAGGCTACATGTTTATACGCTATACTGGAAAGAATACTTGTCTGTTTGTGTATAATTTCAGATAAGCCGGGACTCTGTCCAATGAAAGTTGGAGTGTATGGGAAAATGTGCAGAAGTGATGACAATTGCCCTGGGTGGAAGAAGTGCTGCCCTGGGGAACTCGGAGGAATCCCAAGCTGCATTGATCCTTACGTTTTCTCATTCAACGACCTCGTCCAAGGATTCAGAGCCTATGCTAGATTCACAAGAGGAAGAAACATATTTTAAACTCATAAGTATCACTGAAGCTAATATCATTTAAAAGATTCCATTTCAGTGTTTAATAATAAACTGTTGAAACGGAGACATACTGTGCTGTATTATGAGATAAAAAGTTTGGAAGCAAATAGCTGTTTCTGTCACTGACAAACTAGTTTACATCTAAACTAAATCAAATATGATTATTTTTAAAATATATATATATTAACGTAATTAAGTTCCTGTTAAATAGTTTTGTGATTGTAAATAATAATTTTTAAGCTATATAATGCATTACTAACCATATTACTTGAAAATTTTATTTTTTTTTTTTTTACCAATTAAAGTTCTTATTTTTAAACTTGACTATATAATATTATTCTTAATGTGTTATTTCTAACTATACGTTTAGATTTTAGATTAAAAGTAAAAAAAAAAATCTAATTTATTATAATGTATTTGTTGTAAGTAGAATTCTAAATAAATAGTTTAGAATAACAAAATTCTAACTAAATAGTAATCAATGTCAGATATCAATAGCATATCGCAAGAGGACTTCCAGTCTGTTCACTTTTCTCCAAGTACAATGTCTGATATTTTAACTGATATTCTTGAAATGAACCTATTACAATTGTAAATCTTAGTTAAAATATGGTTCATTTTAGTATAGAATGTGCCGTAAACATCTCGACACAGACAATGTCGATTCAAAATCGGAATGTCATGCAATGTGCTTAATGACATGGCTTTTGAGAGCCGGACACAAAATAAATGCAGATATACGCTGCAAGATGTACAGTGTAACATCCCAAGATCGATTATGTATGCTTATATACATTGTAATTCCCGGTTTCTTTTCCTTTTTATATCTCAAAGTGACTCGAAATATAGAAGTCAAGGAGTGTTAGGACTGGAAATAGGAGCCGATGGAATCGATAGAGTCTCCCTAATCTAATTATTCTGAAATATTTATTCATCCACTGCTACAGAAAAAGCATCACAATAGCTAATTCTTGCGACGAATTTCCACCATTTTGAATTGGAAACCTCCTATTTTCTACAGCTTTACTATCTTTCTATTTCTCGTAACTGAGTTGGCCTATAACCTCGGACTTTTGATACACCCAGTATGTTGTTTTATATATTTATTACATATGTGAATACACGCAAATTTTCTACATCATACATTTGTTTTACTCATTAAATGAACATAATTGTATCTTGTCATTAGCATTAGCTAAATAATCTGTATCTACATAAGAAAAGTTACTCAAAAATAATTTTGATTTGATTTTTAGTAAGCGTCCCTTTCAGCAGCCAGGCTGTATGAGACGTGGATCTACAGTTTAACGTGAGTTCTGAGCCACATGAGCTTCCCTCAGGAATCAAGCCCGAATCTTCCACGTCAAAGGCGCGTATGCTAACCGTTTAGGCACAAATAGCTCTACACAAAAATAATAAGTCTCATGAAATACACATAGAAGAATAGAGCGTGAAAGATTATACCGTTAACGAAATAAACAAGGCAGACTTAACGAAAACAACACAAGGTTACCAAAAACAATACCTATATTGCAATTGATGCTTGTTCTTTCTGACAACTTGCTGCGCGCACGTGGTGCTCAATGCTGTGTTGCCATCTTTTGCGTCTGGTATTGAAACACGAAATTATTCACTGCAAGTAAATTTCAGTTTTATAAATTAAATGACACAAAAGAGAACCAATAAGAATAGAAGAGAGATGAATAACCAGCAGGTCCGTTACTCAAGTTAACATTCGACTGAATGTGCATTTGTTTATATTCAACTTGGCAACGTGCTGAAAGGGTGTAATCTTTACCATTATTATCATTCCAGCGCGATAGAAATGAGCCACTATAATTGGCTGGACGTGTTGTTGCCATAGAAACAGTTCTTCTTGTCTGATTGTTATGACAACGTACAGGAAGGAAGTAACAAAGGAAAGCAACTGTCGGAAAGGACAAGTTGTATCAAACAGACTGTAAACTACACAACAGATCAAGTTCGAAATGAACAAATGTCTGTCTTAGTCTTCCCCGTTGTTGCCTAATACCTTCATCTCACACGACTCTCAAATTTCATAGTTATAATTATAAATAGACTACATATATATAGGCCTACATGTAAGATCTACATGGTAAATTCAAGAAATCTTTGAAGTCTGACAAAATGAGCCTTCAATGATCAACACCTGGCTTACCCAGGCTACATCCTCTTCTTTTTTTGACGTAGAAGAACCGTAAAATGCCCAAATAATGATTTTAAATATTTACAACAGTTTATAGAGTTTATATTTCTACAACAAAAGATCCAACAATTGTATGTTATGTTTAACGTTACTTGTGAAAGAGCTGTGTATCTGCCTTTGTTTTTATTTGTACAACGGCTGAAAAAAAAAAGACTACTGAAATTACTCTGTAACTGGCTTTCAATGTGGCTACTGAAATTTTGGATATACCATTAAAATCCTTGTCATCCTTTGTATATGTGTACACAGATGGCTTAATAAACTGTATAGCCTATAGTATACACAGCAAAAACTGAGGTGTTGAAACAACACAAAATGACTACCACTAGCGTGTTACTTGTGTGTCAATTCGATTTTTTTGTTTTGTTCGTCGTCCCGTTTAAAGGGTTGTGCCCTTTCTTCGGGTAAGTGCTGTAATGTAGGTAAATTGTCTCTATGGAAATGTAAGTGGTCTAAGGGTTGTCAGGTTTATTATTTCTTTATTCATCATATTTATATTAAACATACATGGATTGAAATGATTCCAGGAGAAAATATAGATATATATATAACACAAGCAGTAATAGGTTAATGGTTAGAAGTGAATATTGGCAGTTATTACATAAACACAAATTATGAGAGGGAAAGAAAGTTGAGGGCTGCAGTAAGAAAATGAACAAATGTAATGAATGGATGAAATGCAGTGCTTTGGACGTCACATCACAAGGTTATGTTAGTTCAGACGAATGAAGTTATCTTCTGTTCCTGGGGCGATTCAGGAACTGATGAAGACGGAGGAGGCCCTTGTTAATAGGTATTACTGTGCATATAATGAATAGATATGAGATGAAAGTTCATGCGGTCGGTAGATTCTATAGATTTCGGAGTCCAATATGTCATCATCTAACTGTAAATGATATAATGTCATGAAGTGTTGGAGAGAGGTGTCAATGAAAGTTGGTGGTGCATCGTTGTCACGGTCGTAGCGGAGTATATCAAGTATCATAGGATGGGGCTGTGGCATACGTTTGCTGATATAACGTATGCGAAGTTGTTCGAGGAGCGTTAATAATGGCTGAAAACCGATCATCTCATAAAGTAAACGTGTTGGATGCGGTAGGCTTATGCGGTATGCTAGGCGTATCGCATGGCGTTCTAGTATAGCAAGTTTTTGATAGAATTTTAGGGGCGCAGATGCCCAGGATGTATGTCCATAGGTTAATGTACTCCACATGAAGGTCTTATATGTATTGAGAACGCTATGTGCCCTTAATCCCCAGGTTGTACCCACTAGTCGTTTGAGAAGATTAAGTCGATTTTGCGCTTGACTTGGTGAGATGTGGAGTCCAGGTAAGATGAGTGTCAAAAATGACACCGAGATACGTAATAGCACTTGAAACTGGAATAGGAGTAAGATCAACCTGAAAGCGTAGTAGATTCGGGTTTCATGCACTCGTGAACGGCGTCGACGTGGTAAGAAAACTATGGTTTGTGTTTTGGAAGAATTAATATTTAACCTCCAAACATGACGCCATCGCACAAATGCATCAATGGCTACTTGCATGGTTTTATTAAGTGATTGTACGGTGCGGCCAGATGTGAAAAAAGCAGTCGTCAGCAAACTGAAATATTGTGGTGTTATTAGGAATAACAAGATCAGCGACGTACAGTAAGTATAATAAAGGAGACAATGATTAGCCTTGTGGTACACCAGATTGCAGCAAGATAGGATGAGATAGCGTTCCATTGATTGAGATGTAAACTAGTCGTCCTATTAAGAAGGAGTGTATGAAGCGGATGTACGAAGTTGGCAGGAGATAGTTACGAAATTTATATAGTAAGCCAGGGTGCCAAACTTTGTCAAAAGCCTTTTCCAAATCAAATGTTACAAGGCAAGAAGAAAACCTGTATTATATTGATTGTAAATAGCTGTGGTGAGACGGAATAATTGATCTTGAATACTAAAATTTGGTCGAAATCCAGCTTGGTGCATTGGAAGATTATGTGAGTGAAGATGGTCGTGCATGTGACGGACAAGGATTTTTTCCAAGATTTTGCAGAGACAACTAGTGAGGTGAATAGGACGATAGAATGTGACTTCTGATGGAGGTTTCTTTGGTTTAGGAAAGAGAAGCACTTTTGAGTATTTCCAGAAGAGTGGAATATATCCAGTTCGCAGAATAAAGGTATAAATGGTGCTAAGAAAGAGTAGAAAAGAGGGAGGCGCTTGTCTGATGAGGACATATGTAACAGAGTCAAATCCTGGTGCAGTATTCCGTTTACCTTTAAGTAAATTACTAATAGTTTCGCGTTGAATCGGCATGGTTAGAGGATTATTTGGTTCTAAATCATTATCAGTAGACGGACGAAAGAAAGGAGAAGGTGCATCGGTATGTCGGTTTATAGTTGATTGCAAGCGATCTGGTGTGTGGCAACCGGGTAGAGGTGTAAAGATATCTTGAAAATAGGAAGCAAAAATATTAGCCTTTTCTGCATCCGTAAGGACTGCTTGATGATTATGAACAATGGGGTAAGGCGTACGAGAAACCCTACCTGTCAATTGATGGAACTTGCGCCAATATTTTGTAGGATGTGTTTCATTAGCTAGTGTGTTGCAAGTTTGAATCCAGTGGTGTCTCTTGAAAGCAACGATATAATTATGAGTGATCTTTAGGTATTGGCGATGAAGCCGAAGCGCTTCAAGGTTACCCGTAGCGAGATATTCACGGAAAGCTCTCGGGATGCTGAAATAAATGGTAAATATTGCGGAGGTAACTTAGGTTTGTGTAGCTGAATTTCAATTGTTGGAATGGAACGTTGAGCTGCGTCTTGAAGGGCTGTAGTAAGTCCAGTGATTGTTCGATCGAGTTCGTATTGCGTACTAAACATTGTGACCGTAGTTACTGCAGTATCTAAATCGGTGAGATATTGTTTCCAATTTGCCCTTTGGTAGCAGTAGACCTGAGGAGGAGGCTTCGGCTAAGTGTTGGGAGAACAATGAAGTTCGACTTTGATGGAGACATGGTCGCTACCTATGGGGTCAAGTACAGATATGTGAATAGACTGAGATAATGAAGATGAAGTTATGACTACGTCAGGAGTAATGCGACTGATAGGACGTGTAGGTTTCGGTAAAGTATGAAATTCAGCTCGTGTTTTATTCCGAACAAAATCGAGAAAGTTGTCTTTGTCACGTTGGGAACGGCTATGAAAATTGAGGTCCGCCATGATAATGTAATGCCGGAAGTTGGTATCAATGTAGCGGAAAAAATCATAGCTGAAAGCTCTGCCTGGACGATAGTAAATAGTAACAAAGGTAACTGTTTTGCCTCTAAAATAAATTGTCGTGATGTTATGTTCAGGAAGGTGAAGAGCAGGTGGAACAGTAACTGCACGATAAGGAAGACTTTGCCGAATACCAATAGCTGTGCCTCCGTAGAGACGTGGTCCAGTTGGAGCGTTGTATCGAAGTAAATGATACTTCGGTATATAGCATGTTAAATATGGTGCAAGGTAAGTTTCATTAAGAGCAAATGCGGCAATTTGTTTCTCCTTGAAGAGCTGTGTAAGGAGCAGTTGGCGCGTCAACAGTGATCGTATGTTAAGGAAAAGTAAATTGTAACTCATAATGAAAATGAATATAAGTCCGTAGGTAGAGTTGTCCATATCAAACAGAAACTTCAAGTGGTTGGATTTGAAAATGCACTGTTGGTCCGGAATACGTTGCATGTAGTTGTAGATTAAATAACAGTTTGGCTGCGTGCATGATTTGAGTTAGAATATGGCTGCGAAGAAATGGGTGGATTTTCTGTAGTGAAATAGTGAGAAAACGGAGTAGATCTTCGACAGTAACTGGATGGCGCAATGAATTTGCTGGTGGAGTTGGTGCATCGACTGAATGTATGGGAACAACGATTTCAAGCTTCGCTGGATCAGGCTGAGGCTTAGCTTTACATTTATAGCTGTATGTTGGGTGGCGCTCAGAACAGCGATCACAACGTGGTGGTTCTTGAAGGTTTGGACATTTTTTGTAGGATGTTCGCGGGAACAATAGCCACATTCGGTGTTGTTTGTGCATTCAGCTGTTTGGTGTAAATTATACAGTTGACATTTCTCGCAGCAAACAGGCAGAGGTGCTGGCGTGCGAGATGGCTCAACCTTATATTTGCTTGTATAGATATATGCGTCCTTGGATAGAAGTTGATCAATCAGCTGTTGTTGATCAGTCAGCACTCGTACGAGATAAGTTGGTCCCTGGTTGTTCTTTATCCTAATACAACGCTTTATAGGTAGCCCTTCCTGATGGAGTTCAGCAAGAATTTCGTCATCAGTAAGATCAGGTTCTACACCACGAATAACTACAGACAGCATAGGAGGTCGCCGTGCTGGAGGAGGAATTTTGGGTGTACTCGGTTGTAAAGTAAAAATCTTTGCTTTCGTCCCAAAAATTTCATAAGTTGCCTTATTGCAAACATGCGTGGCGAAATTTGGGTTACTGGATTTCAAAATGATGCCACGGCGTGTCTTAACAATTTCACGGATCTCAGGCTGAGGGACGTACTTGACTAACTGCTGGAAGACAGCACGAACAGTGCCATACTTCTGATCATAGTCGGTTAGCAAGAAGTTGTACACGGGATCTGACTCGTATTGCTGATGATTATTATTGGCAGAAGTGGATGCCCAATCCATACAAGGGCTGTCAGTTGTAGTCTGATTAAAAGTAATTCGTTGCTTCTTTGAATCTAGCGCTTGTTCGCCATCAGAGAAAGATCGAGAACGAATTCTATGTCTTTTAGTGGTGCAGTCAGCGTAGGTAGACGAAGGAATAGAGTTACGGTCTGAACGAGGTGTTCCCGTAACAATCCTCGGCTGAGTCTTTTGGCGACCGTTAGGCCCGATGTTAAGTGGTGGAGGTTGTAATCCTAAAGTCTGACCGAGGTTCGTAGATCCGTTAACTTTGCCAGTGTCTGTCATCGTGATAGAGTAGCCGAGGGCCAAAGCCCAGATGAAGATGAAAAAAATGAAAACGATGTTAGATGAAGTCAAAAAACAAGACAACCTCCGAAAGTGAAAACTTTCGTCAAACCCCTAAGTGCTGTAATTGTGCTATGCTCGCAAGTACGTATGCTATACTTGGTCCTCGCTTGCATAGTAACTGACAGAAGAGAGGTTAGGTTTCTTGGTAAGGTATGGTCAATTCGACACCAAGACTTCGCCTTCAGAGCATATCAAAAGTACCTTGTTACAGGCTGTGAGTATTTGCATCGTTTTTTACTGTTTGGTATGAGTAAAGCTTTGCAAAATAAATCTTGCATTCATGGTTTGTGACTAATAGCATTCTATGTTTTCTGTAATCGGTCACAATAATATTGTTGTAAACCTGTGAATCATCTGACAACACTTACACAGGTAGCAGTGCTTCCATCTATTTTCTTTGTTATTCTTGTGTCTTAGCACATATGAACAGAACATGGCAGAGCTGTTGCTTATGTAACTGTTGTCAGGCGATTCACAGTTTACAACAATATTATTGTGATCGATAACAGGAAACATAGAATATTATTCTTTACTTAGCACAAGTGCTAAATATATTTCGCAAAGCTTTGCTAATATTAAACGATAAATACCAAGACAAATTCTCTCAGGTAGTAACGAATTATTTCTGATATGCTCAGAAGGCGATGTGCTTGGTGCTCATACTTCCGATCGATTGCTTAATCGATCAATCAGCTGTGACGTACCAGACGTCAAAACAGCTACTTTTTTTTAAAATACCTTCCTGCTCCTCATCCTCGGCTTTCTTTCCTCGTCATTCTGTCGAGTTCCGTTCGTCAGACTAATCAAGCCAAGGGCGAACGGTACTACAGGTCTGACTGGAAGCTAGCTGCACCTAGACTACTATCCAAACGGGTAGTCTTACCTTTGATCAAACATCACGTTTCATCAAACCATTAGCAGACATTGACGCATACACACTTTGGGCAGTAGCCCACGGACAGCTTTTCCATGGCGGACCCGCGCACAGTCTCTGGTTACAAAGAGAAAGGTACACATGCAAGTCTCCCTCAATTGGTAACCGGCCCATCGGGGAATAGCACGAAAGTGCGACCACGGAAGGACCAATCATTGGCCAGCTCCAGCAAAACCAAGGGTCACAAGCGCCATGATTCAGCAGAGTCCATTACCTCAGCCATTTCTAACGCTTCCATTCGCTACAGATCGCCTCCAGCGTCCAACAAGAACACCACCTATGCCGACAGAGTACAGCACTCTCCACCGTCCAAGAAGCATCACCTGGATTCCACTACGGCATCCAAATCTGACCAGATGGACGTAGGAACCTCCAAAACTGATGATCTCTCAACTCCAATTCACTCCATGCTGCTTACCAACTTCGATCCGAAGTTCAGCAATGCTAAGATGGTAGCGATCCAGTTGTGCAAATATCTGCCACGTGCTACGATCTCACAAATAATGCACACCAGGAATGGAATAATCCTCAAGACTTCTGATTCTACACTCCTCAGCACCATCAATAACAAAGTGCCAATTGACATCTTTGGGAAGAACGCCCAGCTTTAGTCTCTTACCTCTTCAAGGCGCAAGCAACCTCCACCACCAAGACGTCCACCGATGCTCACCGTCGTCATCCGTGGGGTTGACCCTTCCTACACAGATGAAGAAATTCAAGATGAGCTCAAGTACGAAGGACACACTATCCACAAGGTACTAAGGATTCGAAACGATCGAGGTCCTACATATATGGTTTGACTACTTTCTCCGCATCAAGACACCATTGATGAGCTGTTAGGACACGGTGCCTCCATCTACAATCACATCCATCGAGTAGAGCCTTCTCGATCTTCAGCTCCTATGCCGATTCGATGCAAAAGTTGCCAGATCTATAACTCTCATCTCACCAGTGATTGTAAGAATCCAATTAAATGTGGTTGCTGTGCTGGTCATCATAACACTCGCACTTGCACCAATCTCCAATAGCCACCGCAATGCGCCACCTGCAACGAACAACACCCAACGTATAGCTATAAGTGCAAGGCAAAACCGGAACCAGCTCAAGAACATCCTGAACTCATAGTTCCTCTGCGACCTCCGGCACAGGCTCCTGACACACCTCATCCGCTTGAATCACCAGTTACCCTTGATCAACTTCTCGCTTTCATAACACATTCGCTACAGAACATACATCCATTCATCCGACCACACATACTACAACAAATCATCCATGCAGCCAAAACGACGTTTCATATCACCTTCACAGCTACGTACTCTGGTAACACCGTTCACGTTCATAAATCACAAAATATATCGAACCCCATAACCTCATGATGGCTTTGGTTTTTCTATTTCTAAATATTCGTTCTTTGCCGAAAATCAAACTTCTATTTGAACAACTTCTTCTTGAATAACACGTAACGGCTTTCTTACTAAATGAAAACTTTTTAACGCAGTCTCGCTGTTGTCGCATACCGCGCTATACGATGCTTCATGCCGAAAATCCCACGCCGGCTCTTCGTGCCAACGGGGGTGTTGCCATTGGATTTTCTCCCAACTTCCCATATCGTCAACATCACTATCTGACGGCACCTGTGCCGGAGTATTTGCTTACCACAATTTACTTTTAAAACGTGATCATTACCCTAGCCACTATCTATATACGACCAGGTCATCCATTTCCGTATCAGATTTTACAATATATATCAAATACTTACAAAACATACCTTATCATGGCAGACTTCAATATGCACAGCCGCACACTTCAAGACAAAACTACCTTTTACAATTTCATCACGACCAACACTACTGGTATCGTACTAAATCTGCCGAAAGCCACTCGCCCAATATCGAATACAATACCGGACATAGTCATTGCATCTTCTAATATCATCTCACATTGTACAGTTGAAATTCTAGGTACCCTAGGCAGTGACTATGCTCCAATTAAAGTCGTTTACAAACCATTAGCATTCCATAACTCTCATTCTCTTGTACCGCCTGGTACTAGCTTTAGGTACGACAAAGCTAACTGGGCCAAAGCTCACCATTCATCTCACCGAGCCCACCTCTGAAGAGACCTTATACACCACTATTAACACTATTACAACTACCATACAAGAAGCCAGCACCTTATATATACCCACTACCACAGCTAAGCCATATCATCCTGCCCTACCACCCCAATACCTTACGTTGACTCGTTCACGACAGTTTTATAGATAATTTCTACGCACCCGAAACCCCGACGCACTGAGACACCACAGGCAACTCCAACGCACGGTCAAAAATTATATCAAAGCCTATAAACTACGATGTTGTGTGAACACATGTAACTCTCTTTCCGACGTATTGCACCCTAGTAAATATTGGACTCGCTTCAACGCGTTATGTGGCAAATTCTCCAAAACTCCGTATCCAGTCTTAACCGCCAACAATGCTCTCTCGACAGACAAAGACAAAGCTGATGCCTTTGCTGACCACTTACAACAGATTTTCACTCCAACTGCGCTAGGTCACGCCCCACACGCTGCCGATACTCTCAACCTATCCTCGCCACTCCTTCAACCGCACCTTCACCATGTCTTATTACAAAATACACCTATCCTGGCCCCTATCACCGTACAGGACATAACTCAAGTCACTCACAATAAACGCAACACAGCCCCCGGCTTTGACACTATCACTTACCGCCATATTAAAGAATGTACTATACCATTATTAGTATTACTAGCTACTATCTATACCTTTATCTTACGCACTGGATACTATCCTTTGCCCTGGAAAACATCCAAAACGTTGATGTTTCCAAATCCTAACAAGTCTCCTCAGGATATTACGTCATATCGACCTATACAACTGACCTCAACACTTAGTAAGATCTTTGAACGTATTCTAGTCAAACGCTTACATGCTTATCTGAACGACCACAATATCATTCCTTTCACACAAGCTGGCTTTAGACCATCCTTCTCCATAAACGATCAACTTCTCCGACTCACAACTCTTATCACGGAACACTACAATTCTAACCAACTTTCTTGCTTAATCCTCTTTGATTTAGAAAAAGCTTTTGATAAAGTGTGGCATGCTGGACTTATCTATAAGCTACCACAACTTCGATTGCCCATGGTATACATTCGACTCATTTATAATTTCATTACTAATCGACTGGCATACATTTCAATTCATGACTGTTTATCTCATCCCATTTATCTTCTTTCCGGTGTACCACAGGGCTCAGCTTTGTCAACCTTATTCTACCTTCTTTATGTCTCAGATATGCCTCAACTGCCCGAACATACTCATTTATTTCAGTCGCCGACGATACGGCATTCCTCACTCTTGCTACAACCATTCAACAGATCAACCTGCTCCTCCAAACCGCAATAGATCGCTTCACATCCTGGTGTACTAGGGGGAGAGTTACAATTAATGCGGCCAAAACCCAAGCCATAGTTTTTTTACCACGTGGACGCTACTCTAGAGTTCATCGAAATCAACGACTGCTCACTTTACACGTTGATCACGTTCCTATCCAACCACGTCACACAGTTACCTATCTAGGTATAACATACGACAGACACCTAACTTGGACTAAACACCTGGAACATGTCACCCTTAAAGCATACAATAGGCTGAACTTGTTAAAGCGCTTAACAGGTACTACCTGGGGCCTTCGACCGCACACCATTCTAAATACTTATAAAGTGTTCCTACGTCGAATATTAACATATGACTTTACCGCATGGGTAGCCGCTTCACCTAAATTCTATAATAGGCTGCTAATCCTTGAACGTCACGCTTTTCGCATTGCCTTCCGCATCCGATTACCTAGCCCAACTCAGTATTTATACCGCCTTATTTCATTCCCAACTTTACAATATCACATCGAGAAACTTCGCCTTACCTATATCAGTAAACGCCTACACACTCAGCATCCCTTACTTCAAGACCCAATGCATCATCTCGCACTCCATCCTACACCACACCGACATCTTCATCCTCCATTATCGCTACAGTTCACCCTATACCATTACGCTTTACCGCCCGGAGATCGCCTATTATTAGTCAATGGAGATTACATTCTTCATAAACATCTTCCTTTCATTCATCCATCTTTTCCTGCACAGTAATTCCCTTTGTGTCTAACTTGGGCTCCATTCGTCTCTCATTATCGCCTAGAGCTGCCCCTAGGCAGAAGATGACTTCATTTGTATCACTAACAGAACCTATGTGTTGTCCTGTGTAATGCACCTCGCTTCATACCTCATCTTCATTTTACATGTTACATTTTAACAATTACCATGCCTAAACTCTCTCATCATAGTGGCTGCCGTTTTCTCCATGTTTCAACATCATTTGTTATTTCGTTATTTTCGCGATTATTAAGTTATATTATTATATTAATATGTTACATTGTTTACTGTGTATAAATATAAATATGTTTTATGTAATGTGTTCACTATGTATAAATATAGATATGTTTCTTCTCCTTTCCTTCCACACCTCATGTTAAGGAACGAAGTTCCTTAAGTCCGACCTTTTACAAGAATATGAAATCGATATGATAATGCAATAAAATAAAATCTCTTAGCTCAACAATCTCTTTCCCATAGCTCTCCTTTCTTCCTTCCCACCACGCACCTAAAAGAGGGCGTAACTCTCTTCCAGGTAGCTAGTCACTACGACTAGTACTTAAAAAAAGCTTGGTGCTCCGCATTTCATCTTCATCAATTTCTCTGCCCACTGCACTATATTCATCCCAGTTTTACATTCGTCATAACTCAGCACGGCATGGTAATAAATGTATTTTTTTCTACAATATTACCGTTGCATACTTGACCTCCCATTATATTATGCTTGTACCTCATTATATGTTATTTCTCACTGTTCAATCACCCCTCTGTATGAATATGTAATTAATGAATGAATAAATATTAAATATACATACACCTCTTAGACCAACAACAACAACACATTAGATCCAACTTTTATATCTGAAACACTTACCCGAAGAAAGGTCAAAACCCTTTAACCGGGCCGACGGACGAAAAAATGCTTGGTGCTGAATTAATACACAAGTAACACGCTAAAGTGTTAGTCATTTTGTGTTGTTTCAACACCTCATTTTTTACAGTGTAAATACCTGCTGAAATGGGAAGCTGTACTTCCGGCCCTAACATGCCAGAAAAATTACACTGTATGCATTTTTATGTAGTTTTAAAAATCCCCCAAATGACAGAGTAAATGAAAATATTTCTTCATATAACGGAATATATCGCGGCTCAATTATCAGTGATGAATATTACTTCTCAGTGGTGTACCCAGCAAGTTTTTCTCGTAAGAGCCCAAGCCTATTTCAGAGGGGCCGAACTTCTACATACTAAAAGCGAAGCGAAGGTTCTGCTTCAAAACGTGAATGCATTAATAACTCACCATTGTTGGGGTCGTTTCGTCCAAAGGACATTTCGTTCAGAGACATTTAGTCCAACACATTTGGTCCAGGAACATTTGGTCCAAAGGACAATTCGTCCAAAGGACATTTCGTCCAAAAGACAATTGGTCCAAATGATATTTCGTCCAAAATACAATTGGTCCAAAGGACATTTCGTCCAAAGACATTTGGTCCAAAGGAAATTTCGTCCAAAAGACAATTAGTCCAAGGGACATTTCGTCCAAAGACATTTGGTCCAAAGGACATTTCGTCTAAAAGACAATTGGTCCAACAAACATTTCGTCCAGGGATGTTTAGTTCAAAGCACATTTCGTCCAAATGACATTTGGTCTGGTAACACTTGGGGGCCCGGTTTTTGTTTCTATTAGAAAAGTAAAAGTGTGCCTATAACATTATAACTCGGGAGCATCTTATTTCTAAAGGAAATTTCAAATAGAGATTTATTCCGCAATTTTCATTTCGATGGAACAAATATACGCTGAGATATTCAGAAAAACGTAAACACCTGAAAACAAAATGGCCACCTTTTTTTGCTTTCATTAATAATTTTAAGAAAGTACAGTTTTAGCTTCGCAGAAATACAATTGTAGCTTCGTTGGTTAAGGAATTCATCTCCTCCCGAAATGATAAACAACCCTTTGAAGAGCAAACTCAATCTTCATTTGAGGACACCATTGCCTCCGCATGGTCATGTGAATCTTCTATTTGGTTTCAGACTTTGCAATGGATATCTCAAATGTACTGTACTGTACCGAGAAAATTAATATGAAAGCCAAAGTATATACTGTATTTGCATGAGGAGTAACACTGAAATAAAAATACAAGAAAAGTGAACAATTCTGGTTTGCCATACAACTCACAAATTATGTAGAAACGTCTGCCGAAGTTACCCACTATCAATAGAAACCAGATTCGTGGTTAACTTGAAAAGATACCTATATTCTACAGGAAATGTTCCAACTTTCATCTTATATTTGTGAATCACGTATCACAATGTTGCAGCCAAGAATGACTTTTTAAGAGTATTATTAACGGTAAAAAGAATATATTTCTATTCTCAGTATTTCTTCAAAGAAACTTGACACATATTATTTTTCACTTTTCTGACACAAGGGTGTGAATGCCTAGTATCTCACTTACTCAAATTTAAATTCCATTAATTTTAGTTACCAGCACTTAATTTAACACTATTTCATTCACAACATTAAAATTTTAGATGTCATGTTAGCAGTTATTGCAGCAACATACTTCACACTCCAACCTTTCCCTCATTCCTGTTGTTCGGCCATTTTGTTTTCAGGCGTTTACGTTTTTCTGAATATCTCAGCATATATTTGTTTTATCGAAATGAAAATTGCGGAATAAATATTTATTTCAAATGTCCTTTAGAAATAAGAAGCTGCTGAGTCATAGTGTTATAGGCATCACGTTTTACTCTTCTAATAGAAAAAACCCGGACCCCCAAGCGTTATCGGACCAAATGTCCTTTGGACGAAATGTGCTTTGAACTAAACATCCCTGGACGAAATATTCCTTGGACCAATTGACTATTGGACGAAATGTCCTTTAAACAAATTGTCGTTTGGACGAAATGTCCTTTGGACCAATTGTCTTTTGGATAAAATGTCCTTTGAACCAAATGTCTTTGGACGAAATGTCCTTTGGACCAATTGTCTTTTGGACGAAATGTCATTTAGACCAAATGTCCTTTGGACCAATTGTCCTTTGGACCAATTGTCTTTTAGACGAAATGTCCTTTGGACCAAATGTCCCTGGATCAAATGTGTTTGGACTAAATGTTAATGGACGAAATGTCCTTTGGCCGAAATATCTTTGAACGAAAAGGGTGGTCACCCTCAACATGCATAGGCTACATAAATTATTATTATTATTATTATTATTATTATTATTATTATTACAAGTATTTACATTTAACACGTATAATTTGACAATAAATTGTAGGAAATGTGCCAATAAACCATTCATAGTAAAAGAAAAATTATTTTAGGAAGCCCATTTGTTTTTACTTCGCCTGTTTCTGTGTAAATAAAAATAGGAACCAGCATACTGAACTTTTGCGTCTTAATTTCTCTGACGACCTCTTCTATCACCACTCGAAAGTAAAAATGGTAAAAATAGAGAAAAATCGAAGAAGAAATAAGATCACTCTTAGACAGTTACACAATAGTATTTTAGACTAATAAAATAGCTACTATGTGCATCTAGTTAGATAGATGAATGGTACAAAGCTGATGATTAATCAGTATCAGTGGCGTAGGGAGGGCGCTGACTCCGTTCAAGTCCCCTTTCATTAAATACAGTGATATCGAAATAGAGTCTGTTTCCATGTTGTATGTTTCATTTGTGTCTCTTTTATATAGACATGATATGACTCATTTATGTAGATATTTATTCCCGAAAAACAAGCTTTACACAGACATGTTTAAAGAGAAACTGATTTATCCATAAACTCTTTCCTTAACACTACACAAGATTAGTTATATACTGTATTCTTAATCTTTTTCAACTTTTTCCGTTACATAGGCATATCATCTGGTGGTACGAACTGAGTACATTAAAGAAGAAATTGGATTTTTAAGTATTAATATTATTTAGCTCCGATTTAGTCGCATTGTTAACGTGTGTGACATCAGTGTGCATAATTCCTGGTTCTATTCTCGCTGGGAAAGCTAAAAAAATTTTGACATTGAGCCAGCATCAATAGCAACTGAGAAGCTACCTAAAACAAGAGGCAGCGAATTCCGATTCAGAAAATCATAAATAGGCGTCTGGGAATCGATGCGCTGCCATTCATCACCCAGTTGATTGTGAGTCATCTGACGGGCCATAGTCTTTCATGTCTATAGAGTCAGGATGTTTAATTTAAAGTTCATTCAACGAACCTTCTGATCCTGATGTAAACATTGCAGAATGGTAATACTCCGCCAGTCCGATGATTGGCTATCGGTCAGCGCTTCTTTCAAGAAGCACGTGCTTGTAGCCAGCCAATGTTTTATATATACAGATTCCCCGCACGCGGCCATATTGTAAACTGTGATTCGCGCGTAAGATGGGTCAAAGCCACTTTCTGCGCATGCGTATTATCTTTTATTGCATCAATTCAATTTACTTCTTAGATACAGTGTTGTTTCTGTTATTTAATTGTAAGGAAATTGTATTTGTGGTAATGACCCTTATAAGCAACAGAAACATTCAAAGTAATGGACTATTTCCTTCTGCCGCATGGATGTTCCAAGGCTCTTTAACCAATAAAATGAAACAATCACCACGTGTATTTGTTTACATGAGGTACTGTACGTTCCTTGAATAAACTATAGTGCTTTTTATCACATTTCATCAGTATTTCAATACCGTATAACAAAAGAAAAATGAAAAGAATTTAACTTCTTTCTTACCTCTGACCTGCAATTCGCCTCGTTTCTATGTGCTGAAATAAAATACTAAACTTCGTATCACAAAAGCCCATGAAGTACTCTGGTCGACCATATGGCGCACATTTCAGCCAGTAACGCCAAGTACTTGGTGTATGTGTGTATATGTGCATTTTTTCGTTACCACAATTATTAGTGCCCTCCATGATAATTATTAGTGCCCTTCATGATATATTCCTAGCTATGACACTAATCAATAATACAGTAATAATTGTATTTGGAAAGTTAATAATTATTGTATTGACACTGTTTAGCTTTCTTTTTCCTTTCAGATTTATACTATTTTATAAAAGTGACTCACTCACCAATATGAAGAACATACTACTATAGCTGAAAACATAAAATTTGGATAGGAAATTGTCTTACCATGAAAACAAGTGATAAAAAAAAAGTTTTTTTTTTAATACGCATCCTAACGCAGGTGAAAAATGATTCAGATCTTTCTTCGAAGGTTGAAGTATCTCACATTAGGAAGATAAAACTTCGCAAATGAGCTTCCCATTAAAAATAAATGAACTTAAGTTTCAGTGCTTTTCGAAAATTCAGCTCTTAAATAAGAAAAAGGGGAACAATTTCCATCTTACAATTTTCAACCCTTTATTGTGAAACTGCCAAATGTGAAACTTCGGTAAAGTTAGAAGAGTAAAATTCGATATTAGAACTCTTAATTCAAAATAAGACAATACCTGTTTCGACACTTCAATTTCTAATAGGCAAAGGGAATAATCTTTGTAATATTAACATTTCTTTTCAAAACTTCGGTTACTAAAGGGAAATATTTCTAGTATTAACATTTTCGATTTTTTATTCAATATATATATATAAATTTAATATATATATATATAAAATAAAAATGAGTAAACATGTCTTCCAGCATTTTCGACGATTCCTCGTGTAAAAGGAAAAAGAGGGACGATTATTAGAATATAAAAATTCCCGGTTTTATATTCATTTAAGCCTTATTCTTTCCGCGTGGAGAATAAACACTTCTATTTGTTCTATTATAAGAATTCGTCATTTGGTTCAGTAAACATGTTTAAATAAGCATCTAATAGTCGAACTCCATTCAGGAAGGATAGGAAAGCGTTTGGGAAGCCGGGCCCCCATTTCCTTCCTCCCCGTTGTATAGGTACTCTTGATACTTCTTCACTCTTTTAAAACTTTGTATTATATCATTTTATGCGGTACTGCGAAACTAGGGATGGTAAGAAATTGGGCATACTTGCTGGACGAAGGTCTGCTTAGAGTTTTGAATTTTAATAAATCTGAAATCAGTAATGTCACTTTCCTTTGGACACTTTACGAGAACACTACACAAGACTTGTACATCAAATATTTTCTACTTATAGAAAAAATTTTGACACTACTTTGTATTGTCAAAGAAACGTTTGTTTATTTGTTTTAAGAAAATATCTGGATACCTAATTGTATTTTCTACTTTATTTTTTTTAATTAGTATTCCTACTCCACATCGAATTTTCTGCATTGTAGAGACATCTGTCGCCAGCTCTCGTAACTATCTCTTCCATAGTTTCGTGTTGCAGAGGCATCTCTCTTCAGCTCTCGTTACTAACTCAATCTCCTAAAACTACCATCACTTCAAAAGTGAAAAAGAAATGTGCTGGGTTGTGCAGCAAATATTTTCGTTTCTGGAACTACAGTTACAAAATTATGGCTCTGTCGATTTAGTGGTTCTAGCTTGACGACACACTAGAATCACACTAAAAAAAAGTATAAAGTTCACTCAACTATCGGGACATTAAAGAAAGCCCAAGGGATGTGTGTGAGGGTAAAGACTCACGTCCACACTTTCATGAATTCGACATTCATGAAGGAGATGCAATCAGTACGACACTCTACCAACTTTACTTCTCCCGGATTGCCGCAGGTACATAGTTTGAAAAGGTTGAGTCTCAGAGCCATATTGAAACTAAAATGGAACAACATAAATATATCACCCCTATAGGGAATCCAACCGAGGCCCCTCGCTGGCAAACAAATGGATGTCTTACTGACTACTCCTCTAGAATCACCACTATTAGAGAAAATAATTTGTACAAGATGAATGGTATTGATTTTTACATTTTTTGTGTATGAGTGTGTTGAATTGTGGCGCAAAAATGTTGTTCCTCTGACTATATTTAATAAGGAAGTCTTTGAAGACTATTTTAAATGAAATGAAATGAAGTCTTTCAGTTTCACGATAAAGAACTAACGGAAAATCACGCACACTGTCTTTGTCTAAAGCTAATTTAGAATGATACTTTTGAATTTACATCAAGTTTCAAATACTTACTACAATTACGAAAAAAATCGACATTTGAAAATGAAATGAAATGAAATCTTCAAGTTTTACGTTCCACTGTTATGCCGGTTAGGCTAAAGGAGACGGTGATGATGAGAAATTAATGAAACGGTGGGATAAAGAAAGTGGAAGGAAACGGAAGAACCCCGAGGAAACCTACGCACACGGTGTTTGTCCACTACAAAACTCACTTAGCGCAAGCTTGGATCGAACCGACTATCCCATACACCAGAGGTGAACGCTCTACCACTGAGCCACCGCAGCCCAAATCGATATTTGAACAAATTAATTGTATGAATCTACATTTTTTTCGATCTGGACTGTGCAGCAAACACTTTCGTTTATGTAACTATAATTTGAGTGATAATGAGTAGTATGCAAAGCGGTATAGTACGGATTAGGCCTAGTGTGTGATGTGCAACATATTAGTTTCCACCCTAGTCCTATAGTTTAAACCACTTAGTTGGTATAAACGAACTTTCTCGAATGTTGATGGTAATAGGTTAATGCCAAATAGAAAGAGCCATGATTTGTAATTATAGTTCCAGGAACATTTTTTCTACACAAGACAAAAATATATATAGGTTTTAAGTTGTCAGTACATAATTGAATGAAGTAAATATTCACGAACTAACATTTCTATTCATTTATTAAACATCATACAACAAAGTTACATTAATCTGCGACGTAATTAAACTTCTGTCACATCAAAAATCACATATAAGCACGTATATATAATTGTATATATTACTAGAACATTTTTTCTTCTTTCACCGGAACAGTTCGCAATTTTAACACTTTCTTCTACATTGTATTATACATTGTCGTTGTATAAGGCTCTTGATTAACAATTTTGTAAATTGTAATTTGAAATCAACCAAATACAATTTTTGTAAAGACTTTGAACCTACAATTTCTAACTTTGAAAAGCTAAATTAGTTGTATCTGCTCATAACCCTTAGAACAGGTCAAGAATAATTTTAAACTTTGAAAAATATATAGTTGAGCCAGGCAAAAATGTCGGTGAGCTCCCCTTCGTTGTTCGTGGTCGGGTATAATACTTAAAATACTGGCTTTCAAGATTTGTTTTTTCTGGAGACAGGTGGAGGAGGCAAATGATATCATTGCACGGGGCAGCAAATTGCCTAGGACCAACCCTGGCTAGAGATTAGGGTAAAACACTCAGACGTTCCCTGCATACGCCACTAATATGATGAAGTTAAAGGGAAGTGTATAAAACGAATTAACTATTTGAATGCAAAATCAAATGATATCATACTAATAAATATAAATTATTAGAGCCTCCGACAGCATTAAACACATTTTTTTATTTAAATTTTGAATTTATTATTATAATTGTAAATATTCCTGGATATAATTGTACAACTAGTCATAAAAGTCATAGTTCAAACTAGTATTGCCTTAATAGCTTGGAGATATCATTGGATACGCACTCCATAGTTAAAACTTGCGTATAAATGTTCTTAAAATTGTACGAATAGAGGGCTACAAATTACTTTGTCGAACGACTGTATAATTCTTCAGTGCGATTGAAAAACTAAAGCTACTTAATCAGAAACATAATGTGGGTACGTCTACCTAAGATAATATGGGAAAATATATACAAACGGGATGGATAAATCCTTCACACTATACGCAAAGTTGTTCATCTTCTTGAACCCATATGCTGAAAAAAAAAATAAGTATGATGAAACTTGCAAAAAAGGATATTAACTTCAAAAAGGAACTGACGTTTATGTGTAATACTGGATAACTTCTACCATAAAATATTGCTATTGTGCTGCCAAAGTGTCTTGAGCCGTGGCAAAAATGCAAACTAAAGCTCACACCCACGCGTTGAGCCAATAAGGGTTCAGCTGTTGCTAAGCGAGAGAAAGGGAGTGGAATTCCGTCAGCCGATAGCAGCGCTTGCAACGGAAGACTAGGGATCAAGTCAATGTGGTATATATATCTTTAATAATCATTAAGCATTTTTTCAAACCAGCATGTTTACTGTAAGTAATGAGGAAATAATACTTTTACCACTAAAAGACTTCAAGGGATCTCTTTGTATATGGGTAATGTTAAATTGAAAAAGTGTACTCGATTTACGTCTCTTACGACAGACGGATTAAGTTGTTTTATTTTCCCAATCACACTGATGAAGACCAATAGTGATTCGCCGAAGTTGTCCGTAGTTTTTTAAAAAAATTTAAAGATGTTTATTTGTAAGTTTTTAAGTGATATTACCTTAATTTTAGTTGGAATGGAAATAGTTTATTGCAATCGTCTTATCTTGGAATTTTAATATCGGATATCAATAGGCTACTATAGAAAGTTTTCTTGGACCAGTTCTCGCACGGGATTAAAACGACGGGAGATCGTAACTAGGATTCAAAGATGAACGCTATACCATTCAATAAAGATTCTTGATTATCAGAATCAAAAGACTTACCTGTGCAATGTTAAGAACCCTATTTATTTTTCTGTAACCATCAATTTCTTATTCTTGCAGTTCAATTTGTTTTTGTGTATCTATTTACAGCAAACACTCCTTAATGTTTTATTTGAATTTGTCATCTTCGTGTATTTAAAAATACTTTTGTGAATTTAACTATAAAAATTATTCCATTCTTCAGTTTAATTTTCACATTTGTCTACTCATCATTACAGCAATTTTACTGATACCTCTGAGGCTCTTTGAATAATATTTGTAATTAACGTACATAACTTCTCAGAAACATTTTGAGTCAGAATGAGCCATTTCAATGTCTATGAAACGATGTTCTGTTTCCATTGTGCATGCACCACTTTCTAAGTACCAATTTCCTTTTCATATACATATAAAACTATACATTTAGTTACAATTTCCGAATATTGAAGA
Source organism: Thermobia domestica (assembly GCF_964235325.1). Classification (NCBI taxonomy): domain Eukaryota; kingdom Metazoa; phylum Arthropoda; class Insecta; order Zygentoma; family Lepismatidae; genus Thermobia; species Thermobia domestica. The sequence continues at coordinate 143,981,060 of NC_137456.1, read as the reverse complement.
CCTTCAAAACTGCGTATTTCACTAATCTCCAAACTGTATCTTCGCGGTTTTAGTTTAATAAAAGTGGGTATGGGAACTCTGCCTCTCAATCTTTCATTTGGTTGTAAACATATATACAAGTATGATCGGTGTTACATAACAATAATAAAGGGTAGGTCATTGACTGGTTTGTTTTTGAAATTGGCAGCAAACAAAAGCAACATTTAATGGTTCGAACATTTCTTGCTTTATTGTAAAGAGTACACCTTCCAATTAGGTATAGAAGATAATTTCATTCAAATGACTGTCATGGATTGCTTGAAAATAGAACATCTTATCAATTCAATTTTGCAGTATATGTTCGATTGTTAGTGGCGCTATTTTATGAATAGCAAAATCAATATTCTGCTCAAGTGTCTGAATCATTTCTGAATTGTCATCATAATAGTGATCTTCAACGGTATTCTACAAATATATATATATATATATATATATATATATATATATATATATATATATATATATATATATATATATATATATATATATAAGACGCCAAGTCGAAACTCAGCGGAGGCCAAGCAACATGACCGAAACGGCTGAAGACACGATTATTGAATTTACTGTCCAAAAGAGCGATTGCAATATGGCTTGTATGGAACATAGCACCATCCTTATAGATCCAAAGCTCGCCAACGTCTAATGCAGCAATTACTGCAAATAAATAAATAAATAATTTAGCGAGCATGTCTCTGCAACGCTCTTCGTTTACCCTTAATATTGATTCTCGAAGGAAAGTGGTCACCAATGCCATAACTCTACAAACCGCACCAAACAGTCACACACTGAGTATGCATTGGCTTCTCGATGATAGCAAGTCAGGTTTCTGATCAGCAATTACGGAAGTTTTGTTTGTTGACATAGCAGCATAAACAAAAATGAGACTTATCTGAGAAGATGATTTTGTGAGCAAAATTGTAAATTTCGAGCCGCAACTGCCCTAAAGCCCAAAAACAGAAGTGATAACGAAGAAGGTGGTTGTGTATCTTCAATTCCTAAGTTCATCCTTGTAAATAAATAATCTGAGGTCTTTTCCAGAATTCGCCTCAGGATAGTGCGGCTAATGTACAGTTGCTGATGAGTTGAGATTGAGATTCCCACATTGAGGCTCATACATTCGTAAAGAACAGTAATATTCCAGAATGAATGTGTAGGATGCACATGAGGATACCTTGCGTTATCACCTAAAATGGCAATATCACAAAGTCCCTGCACAAACTTACGTATGGCTGACATGGTTAGTGCATTGTTTCAACATAACTTTCATTTCAAATTTCGCATTGTTTTGACAAATAACGCTCAGTATGGAAATACGTTTTAAATACTTCCCAAAGTTCATCAAGCGTAAATAGATTCACCTCGTACCGTGATATAATGCTGTGTTTCTTTCTATTTGTTTGACCACTTATACGCTGTCAGTCTCAACAGAATATGTACTTTAGAAGGAAACCAGCCGATAGCCTACCCGTTAGAAACACAATGACCAACTAAGTTAGGAAAAATGAAATTAAATATTTCAATTTTACGTCCCACAGTTGTGCCTGGTAGGCTAAAGGAGATGATAATAATGAGAATCAATGAAATGGTAGAATGAAAATAACGGGGGAAAATGGGGGAACCCCGATGAAACACACACGGTGTTTGTCCACCACAAAGCTCACTTCGCGAACAATTAAATTAGAATAAGCGCACAAATTATATATATATATATATATATATATATATATATATATATATATATATATATATATATATATATATATATAGGGTGTTTCAAAACAACACCGACAACGTTTGGGAGGTGATTCCTGACACCAAGATAAGACAAAGAGTATAGACCATCGTTGATGCACAAACGCTTCCTTTCGGAGTTATAGGCTGCCGAAAACATGAAAAAAAAACTTTAAAGGCCCATAGCTCCAAAACTATGGGACCTACTGTTGTCGGGTCAAGACTTCACTTAGGAACTAGTAAGTGTCCTATCCAAATATCCATGTTTCAGGATCCTGTGGTACTTCCGCAATAATTTTTATAGAGGTAGTTAGAGATTACTTCAAATTAGATACTCGTAGCCAGACTCCCTCCATAAAAATTGCTTCGTGACTTCCTTAGGGTTCTGAAAATGTATTTTTAGATAGCGCACATACTAGTTTTTAAGTGAAATCTTGACCCGACTACGGTAGGTCCCGTAGTTTTGGAGGTATGTGCCTTTAAAGTTCATTTTTTTATGTTTTCGGCAGATTATAACTCCGAAAGGAAGCATTTGTGAACCCACTATGGTCTATACTTTTTGTCTTATCTTGGTGTCAGGAACCACCTCCCAAACGTTGTCGGTGTTGTTTTGAAACACCCTGTGTGTGTATATATAAATTTAGGCAGTTTGAGACGTAACATCATATTCTTTAGCATTTTATAGAGGTGAATGTTGAGAGATGAAATTATAGCTACTAGTGATTGGTCCAAAATGTTATTCTTCATATTACGGTATATGCATCCATTTGCAACTATTGTCTCTATTATGTATGTATGAGACAAATTAGTCAGAATATAATATCAAACTAGCTTGAAAGACTCAATCTCTATAAGACATCCAAATCTTCTTTATCACTTTTTGTGACTCTTTCTTAGTTGCACCTAATTTCGAATTTGTCTACGGTGATTATGCATTTACATATATCCACTAAAATATAACATCATTTACTTTAAGATATTGACCACTTAATTCAGTTAAACACAAAACACTCTACTCCATTACAGTTTTATCTGTCAACTTCTACTCGCACAAGCTCTAACCCAACAACTATTATGAATGTTACATAAATATGTATATCGATCACTTTCTGTCAAACAATTTGTATATTACAAATTATAATATATGTTCTAGATAAAAAAAATCGTAACCTTCCAACTTCGATTCCAATTAAACCGAACTTGAACACATAAAAAGTGAAGTTTTCAAATTCGGAACTTGAAGTTGTAACTGTAACCTAACTAATGACCTAGAAATTTATCCTCAAAAGTCATTAAGAGGTGCCTCACAAAAGAACTGATGTTTGTTGGAGCAGTTTACATCATTCATAATTTTTGAATTATACCCGATTGCACAACAATTTTCATTCCTACCACCGTTTGGTTCACCTTCGTCCCATACCATGTAGTAACCAGACGCCAACATTGGTTCATCTATAACGAAACATGAGAAAAATTAAGTAATCTAAATTAGTGTGTAATTTACTATATACAAATTAAATATTTTCATATAGAACAAAACAAAATGGTATTGAGAAATATGACTACGCGATTCACACATTGACCAGCAACCTTTCCAGCAAATCAGATATGGAGGGATGCCATTTCCTGTGTACCTGGATTGACCATTGACCTAATAACATTACACGAAAACAATATGTACATTGCATTAACAGTACTTCAACATATTAACACTTAGACTGCTGTGTTGCCCAAAACCTTTGTATTATACCAGGGTGTCGGGCAGCTTACCTTGTGGGCACATACAGATGTTTCTGCTCATGCCGAGCCAAAGATGTGTGCACACCGATCACCAAGTTTCTTACGGTACTAGCGGCCTGTAGAAAAATTGGTTTATAAGGACAGTATACACATTGAAAGGGAGTAGTACTTAACTTTTCCACCAGTTAGAAATTATGTTCAAATTTAAAATAGCCTTCCCTCTTGCGAAATAAATGAAAATAAAATAAACTTTTCTTTGGCTCACTACAGATGTACACATTCACACATGTTTGTGATGCATTATATATATATATATATATATATATATATATATATATATATATATAGAGAGAGAGAGAGAGAGAGAGAGAGAGAAAGAGAGAGAGAGAGAGAGAGAGATGGACCAATGAAAAAAATTCCGTAAAGCTAGTGGAATAGAACAAGTCTAATACGAAACTACACTAATATCAAAATGTAAAACTGACCAACAAATAAAAACATGCATCATATAATGACTGAAAATATTGTAAAGATTTTAGACTTCATTCTGTTTCATCCATGCCAGTTTACGAATGAGAATTGATATATTCAATGCACATGAAAAATTACCAGAACATGTATTACGAAGAGTTACAACCTTATTCTGATGTTTATGGGTGAATATCTTTCCATGTTCTTCTGTCATCCTCGTTAAGCACAAAGAGCAGAATCGTCGAATTTCCCTGACAGGACTTTCAATCTTTCCCATGATGTGCAGGTAGTTCACTAGTATTTCCCAAAACTTTGTATAGAAATCTTCTTGTTAATTAGTCATGTATACAGTGAAAGCATTGATAACTGCTATTAGAAGTAGTAATCCAAATGCAACTTTCCTGTACCACTTTACACTTTTGCGTACTGAAGAATCGTATCACAAGTGTCGGTCGGAATAGTCAATCCCTCAATTTACTGGGGTTCTATTTCATTACAACTTACATTTCATTTTTTCCTGGTTACCAGAAGCTGAAGTCTCGACTATATCAACTAAATTTTCAGTTATTATCATCAGGACTCCTCCACATCTTTCCATTTGAGAATGATCACAACTTTGTTGTTTTCCTTTGTTACTATTTCTCCTTTCTTCAGGCAGCTGATTTCACTTCCGGAGGTATTTCCTTCCTGTTGGACCGTAAAATGCCAAGAAGCAAGGGCGCCGACCCTGGGGGTCCCGCCCCCCAAAGCTCATCTAGGCCCCCCTATTGTATTTATGAATATACAATATTGGGCATAATTTGAGTGCAATTTGTCTTAAAATCTTCATATATATGCCTTCTGGATCTGAATGTCCCCCCCAAATTCACAGAGAAATCGGCGCCCTTGCGAAGAAGATTTGTTTATCGTGCCATGAGTGTCTGCACTAAACTAATAGAGTTGTAGAAGATATCGGCAACCAATGTGCAGCCACAGTCAAACAGGGACTCAGAAAGAGACATTACTACTCTCTCTGCAAGATGTGTCCTATCTATGGTGTCCTACTTTCCACAGCACAGTTGAATATTCTGTGTGTATCCTGAAGGAGAACACAGTTTGACCAATTTTATATGGTAACGTTGACGCTTACCATTTATGTCTTGCTCGTAGCTTAGTATACCACGAAGTGTAACCATACTTTTATCAATGACAATGTTCTTACCTGGAGTGTATGTCAACTTAAATTGTTATTGCAGTAACATTTCCAACAACAGCTGAAGCTTGTATAGTTTGCCACCTTTGGAGCCCTTTGTGTTGACAGAAAAATTAATGGTACGCAGCAACAGTTCAAACTTGTTCCTGGACATTATTGCTAACAAAGTCAGTACGATACAGAATGTCCACGGACCAATAGTCAGATATGAATGGCTTCCATTCTAGACCCATCCACATAACAATGGCGACAAATTTCTTCATCCCAAACTATAGCGTCATTAGTTTGCCATATTGCAAAATACATATGATATTATAAGTTTTCCTTTTACATGTTGATTTGAACTACGCAATCAGCTGACGTAGTGCCATTTGAAAAAATATAACTTTAAGTAGATTTGACAACACTCTTAATCTAAATTGTATTGCAGAATATGTCAAATAATGTCCTCTGTCAATATTTGCATGGTACGAAACTTCAACGTTTTGTACTTACTGTATTAGTGTAAAAGTTGCAGGGTGTACCAAGACAAATGATTCACCTTATATATTCAGGGTGTCCCAGACAACATGTTATAAAGCTTGTGGGTAGATTCGTTGGATCAAACTGATTAAGGTTTTTCAATATCCATTGAGTGACTGCGGATTCGTTTTGACATACAAGGTTGCATACTGCGACACACTACTGACATTAGAAAATGGTAAATACAATTCAAAACTGGGATACATTAGTGATAATTTATATTGCAGCAAAGTGCTGTGTATACAATTTTAGTGAAACGGGGGTGATACGGAAGTGTTGCAAATCATGAATAAGATTATATTGTTAAAAAAACAAACACTGTCAGCTTATTACAAATTTAGTGTCCTTCTGTACTGCTGAACAAAATATGAGAAAACAACAGTTCTTTGTTATTAACTATCAAGAATAAAGACGATATCATGGCTTTGCACTTTAACATAAGTTTCGAAGCATATCATACTGATCGGTTTAAACATTAAATATTTGGCTTCAGAAAGCAGCATAATATTTCATCAGTGCGCCTTTAAAAAAAAAAAAAAAAAAAAAGTTGCTATGTGGCAACGTGCCAAGAGAAACAGAAAATGTATTTTCTCCTCATTTTCATTATTAACAGGTGTCATTTTTGTTGCCTTATCACAAGAAAACTGTTAAGAAATCGCATATTGAAATACAAGGGAACATGTAACATGACTTTGTACTCGTATTAGTATATAACACATTCTCTACGAAAATGTCATATAGCAGTTTACGATTTTATATACCTCTTTGAGGTCAACCTTCATGTCAAGTTGTCCTAATCAGACACGTTATAACGTTCTTGTACGAACTGTACTATTCTTCTGCTTGATTATTTAAAGGAAATGAAAATGAACGTAGAAAATTGGCCAGTTTTATTATTATTATTATTATTATTATTATTATTATTATTATTATTATTATTATTATTATTATTATTATTATTATTATTATTATTATTATTTTCCTGTGTCAAGTCTTTGATGTGTTTAATAACTTGACCTGGGATGAGCCAACAGATAAAGAAAGAAGTGACGAATTCTATAACTGTCAAATATTTGCCTTGAATTTTACCTGATTTCCGCTACCAAAACACTCTAGCTTGTTACTAGAGGGGAATACTACCAGGGAAAATCAAAGCATGTGGTTCAGTGGCAGAGTTCGGAGTTTCTTGGATGAATACATAATTTGTTGATAATTTTAAGCACGAATAGCATAGGAAAATTAAGCCAAAAATGGCTCGAAACAAAAAAAAAACATTAGAAAGCAAATTTTCATTTCAACACAGTCTATGGATTCCCCTGATACTCCAGAGAAAAAAAATCCCACTTGGGCAACCACCTAAAATGACGTCATCAATATGTCGGCCACGCAATTAAGACTACTTATGCTTATGCGGTAATATCTCATCACAAAATGAGATACAAACTTCGTTCTGGTGCCAAATTAAAGATAAAGCATTGTATAAGTGATTTCAGCTAATATCGTTCTTAAGTGTTCCCGCCAGTTTTAAATATGGCGATTATCATCTTAAAAATTAATTTTCTCCGTTTCATTTTATTTGTTTTAAAGTAATACATTGCTATGAAACTAAAGATGGAACAACACCTCGAAGTAAACGTTATAAAGTGGAATGTCACCTTTCTAAAGATACCAATATTATTTCTGTATCTTTACAATTAAGCTAACTAATCCATTTTCTGTAGAGCAAGGTGTTGAATTTTCTGCACTTCGATTACGCAAAACGTGTGAGAATATTTTTACAATTAAAGGCGGGAAAACGTTTGGAAAACAAACTTTTAACACATTTTTTTAAACCACAGAGACTTCTGAGAGAATCGTCAAAAATAGCACATGAAGAATCACCTGAAATGACGTCATTAATATGGCGGCCATGCGAATGTATTCATTTATGCTTATACGAAATATCTCATTACAGAACTGATATATGAACTTCGTTCTGGTGCCAAGTGAAAGGTACACGATTCAAAATGACTTCAGTTAATATTGATTTTATGTGTTGCCGCCATTTGAAATATGCCGGGTAATGTCTTCAGCACTTAGATTACGCTAAACATATGCAAATACTTTTAAAGACGATAAACTTTGCAAAGCTAATTTGCATTTGGAGAATTCCTTTGTGCGTCTGTAACTCCATAAAAACTTGCCACAAATAGAAATGGGCAGAGGCATAACATGACAGCATCAATGGGAGCTAAATGATGGCGATGAAAGTTTTTCTACGTAAATTTAAGCAGGCATTTTTATATAATAATAGGGTTGAGTGTGCTCTAGAGATATTTTAAGTCGATGAGTAAATAAATATGATAGTAAATTCATAAATGTTGAAAGACAGTATGGAATCCATCGTTGTCGGTTCACTTTGTATACTCGCCATCTAAACTCCGCCGTGGTCGGTCCCAACCCGTGCTGAGAAAGGGGAAGGAACTCCCTCATTACACACCTGTTACCTGGATGCTTTGTGGCGGGCTGGATGTTTTGAGAGGGAGATAGGTTTGAGTGGTGCTTGGAATCAAGTAACTATCTCGAATGTCCAGCACCCGAGCAGCTTTTCCTCATAGACTGTTCCAACAAGCTGGACAATAACCTACCGGTGGAGGTGAGGCTTAGTCTACCATCCGAAATGGTCGGCTAACTCGTGCCATTGGATACGGAAGAGTACATGTAATCTTATCACGTTCTCAGTGAGATAGGTAACTTCTGCTGCCGCCCCTAACGGCGGAGGTGAGGTTTCGGCTCTTGTTCGAAATCGGCAACTAAGCCGTGTCCTTGGGTCCGGGAGATAAGCCTACGTGATACTCTAGCACGTATGAAAGAGTGAGTAGTTGATATGTTCAGGGGGACGGGTCCAATACCCTACCGGGAGGTTGATGTAGGTACTGCCCTCAAAGAGAGTTTCGTACGTGCTCTGGTGTCCAGGATGGGATAACTACTACCCTAGCGCACACTTGTACCTTAGGGGCGCTGAAGAAGTGGGATCGTTCATTGCAGGTTTTGTTGACTTACTGGGTGCATGGTCTACGACCCTACCAGAAGAGCCGAGGCTCCCAAATTGCCATTGTCTTTAAAGGTAGACAGTTTACATCAGCCATTGGGTCTGGTAATGTATGGTGTAGCTCTGGTAATGGCTGGTAATTAGAGGAAGTTCCTTATTGCTTGAACGACCCTACCGATAGAGGGTGTGGTGGTCTCTCCCAATGGTGGCCTACACGTACCATTGGGTTCAGAATGTAGTTTTTCTATGACGTGTACGTACTGCCTAGACACGTAAAAGATAGGTTGCCCCGTATTGCTTGGACCAGCCTACCAGGGGAGACATGGCTTCCAAATGACAATATCTGTGTTAAACAGACAGTCTACATCAGTCATTGGCTCTGGTAATGTACACTATACCTCTGCCGTAATTAGAGGAAGTCCTGTATTGCTTGGACGACCCTACCAGAAGCGGAGTATCAGATTCTTGCCTGTAGGGGACTGAACGCCGACTGGAGAAAAGTGCCTATCCCAGATATCTGATCCCAGTGAAAGGGAGGGAACTTTGTAAAATATTAACTGGCACTAAACTCAAATGGTGACTTAACACGTACCATGAGATCCGGGATGAGATATGGGAGTATCTCGACGTGTGCGTGTTACCTCTACAAGCGAAGGAGGTTGCCAGTTGCATGTTAGAGGTAGGCAGGGCCGGGAATAAACAAGCCCCCTTGGGCATTGCCTGGGGCTCCCGAATTGGGTTGGACTCTCCCGGGCTGTGGTCTAACCATATGATTCGGTAGCTCATGGGAGCCAATCCCAGGAATCTCGGTAACGGTGAGTATTTGCGGGAGATGAACTTGCTCTGAAATGCACGGGTACCATGCCTGCAGAGCATGGAAGGACTGGCTTGCTAGCATTTCTCTTTTACCAGTAGGTAGAACTTCTGTCGTGCAGTGGACGTATCCCACTCCCTTAGAGAATAGGAGTTACACGTCAAGGTGTCAAGATCGGGGGACAGATCTTGACAGTGCACTATGTGCTCGAGAACTAAGAGTCAGAACGAGGAACTTCGGGCAGGATGCCTTATTTCGCGGAGCCTGTCCATCAAATAGGCCCAATGGCCGCGGACTCGCCCTCCACGCGTGCACGTAAATGTGGATATAGTAGAACACTCGATCCTAATGTTCCAGAAACTGTAAGTGTACAACGATATTGTATATCTATGCGATAAATTACTTCCATTTTCGTACTTTGATTTTGGGTAACGGTGCGTAAAAGTACACAATCTGTTGAGTAGAAGACAAGGAAGAACAGACATAATATGTTGTTGATTCTAAATATAAAGAAATAAGATTTAATCGTAGTAGCTGAAAATCTATGTTGGTTTTAAATGTATAAAATATACTATTAGTTACCGTAACAGCAAATAGTTGTTTAAAGGTTGCTATGACGACCGAAAAAGAAAATTATTATTAATAATGGAGTTGTGAAAAGAATAATAATAAAAGGTAATAGCGAGATATAAGCGACGTGTCTGATTCAAAGTAATTTAATCGTGTTGACAAATTTTAAAATCTACGCGAACTGTGGACTAAATCTAACGTGTAAGAATAACAAATTATAATCGTTACATTTTAGATGGTGGTTTACCGACAAGAACCTTGAGATTAGTTTGAAGTATAGTACAGCAGTCTCAGCATAGTATTGAACACGGAGTATACTTTATTCAGAAGTGGGAAAAGAATTTATAGAAACATAAAAATGAGTGTTTCTGGAAATGAAAATATAAATGAAGAACGTAGTGATGTAGAGCTAACAAGTATGAACTCTTCAACGAACGTGGATTATCTTATAAGACAGCTTGGCCAGCAAATATCTCAGCAACAGCAAAAAATGGATACCAAGCTGGAGCAAATACAACAAAAAAATGGATACCAAGCTAGAGCAAATGTCACTTCTAAAGCAATAAAAAATGGATACTCAGCTAGAGCAAATGTCCCACCAAAGAACTCGATCCATAAAACATCAACTAACACAATAGGTGGATGCTAAGTTTGAGCAAACAAACCAACAAATACATTCCAAATTAGGACAAACAGATTACAAGATGGAGCAGATTTTACATCGATCTACTGATGTACACAGTTCGGTAGAAGTTGTGGAAACTGTAGTTAATGAGCATACTACTCAAATCAGGGAATTGCAAGAAGTAAATGAGAAAAAAGAGAAATTTAATACTCGAAATAGTGATCGAGTTCCGGCTATCAGCAGTGAACCTACTCCATATGAATCCAGAGCAGTAGTGGAAGATAGTAATTCATCGGAAGGATATTCAGAACAGGATGTTAGTAAAGCTAGTATAGAGAGAAATGGAAGAAGAAATCATTCATCTCACCGCCTTAGACACATTCCCGTAAATTCCAAGCATTGTAACCATACTAATAAATGTAATCATTTTCGAATCAGTGAAGTTAGATCTCTAACAAAATTAAAGGGAAAAACAGATGACATCCCGGCCAGCACATTCCTAGTAAAGTTTGAGGAAGAATGTGATTTAATTGCAATAGACCGATCTAATTTTTTGAAAATTCTGCCTCATGTTTTATTTCCACGGTGTTCCGTATGGTTCAAAGCCATCAGAAGTAATTTACGTAATAATTTAGATTTTAAAAATGCTTTACTTTCCAATTTTGAAAATTTTATCATGTTGGCCAATAGAGACGCCTTAGTTCAAAATAGGCATTATAACCCAAAATTGGATAAGAGTCTCACTGATTTTATAATATCCGTGTATTATGAATTGAAGTTAATTAATCCATAGCAACAGTAATCAAGAGTAATAATATCAATTCGAATGTTGTCACCTTTTAAGTTGCAACAAATGTTGATTTCTGCACAATGAGTTAATTTCAATCGCCTTATTATGATAGTGCAAAAGTTTGAAAGTCAATCTATGTTACAGGCTGATGATAATCGAAATCAAGCCAATAATAATTGTAATCAAGTTAGTTATGTACCTGTTCGCAACGTCAATGTCAGAGAAGGTGTTCTTAATGCGAGAAATAATAATAGATTTTATTGCAACGAGAATAGAACTGAACTCATTTATAGGTGAAACAGGAACAATAATCGTAATACATTTAGGAACCAAGCGAATAATAATTTTAACTTTTCACGAAATGGATTTCATACTAGATTCATAGGTGGCAGGAATTCTCAAAATAGAAATGCGGATACCGTTGAAGTACATAATAGGCAGGACCGTATACATGATTGTGGCGTGCAATGTAACTTAACCAAAATATTTGGCAACGTAACTTAAGCTAACGTGGCGTCCGAGAAAATACATTCAATTGATTTTTGTTTTATTTCACTTTAGATGCCGTAATGATTTCATTTGTAATGCGTACTTTGTTTGAATTCTGCACGGATAATATAAATTAATTGTACATTTTAGATGTTCAGAAGTTTTATCCAAGATTAACATAATGTTGAATTTTCAGATTGACTCTTAATATAATAATTCCTTTACTTATATTAATTCTTGTTATGATATTGAATATATTGTTTCACTTTCATTATTGTTATAATTTCTTTGTAATTCCTACTTCTGAATTTTATGCTATTTACATCTATGCATCGATACAAATATTGTTTATTAAAGCTATGTTAATTATGCCCAAATAGAAAAAATAAGTTATATAGTATGTCAGCATATAATGAGTTGATTCTTCAATGAGCTACCATAATATTGATTTAAAGAATCTATTTTAGGACTTAAATAATTAACAATTTGATCGTTTCTTTTTAATTAGTCCTCTTCGTCGATAACTTTATACAATTAAAATAAAATTAATTGTTAAATGAATATAAGAATGAGATAAAATGAAATTAATATATGTATATTGTAATTTTTATATATATATACGAGGGCTATTCGAAAAGTAATGTAACCATATATGTAAAATTATGTAACGTTCCAGGATTCGTTCTTAAATTATAACAGATTCAAGAAGTCATCGTCGGGAGCCATATATACAACGATATTGTATATCTATGCGATAAATTACTTCCATTTTCGTACTTTGATTTTGGGTAACGGTGCGTAAAAGTACACAATCTGTTGAGTAGAAGACAAGGAAGAACAGACATAATATGTTGTTGATTCTAAATATAAAGAAATAAGATTTAATCGTAGTAGCTGAAAATCTATGTTGGTTTTAAATGTATAAAGTGTACTATTAGTTACTGTAACAGCAAATAGTTGTTTAAAGGTTGCTGTGACGACCGAAGAAGAAAATTATTATTATTAATGGAGTTGTGAAAAGAATAATAATAAAAGGTAAGAGCGATATAAGCAACGTGTCTGATTCAAAGTAATTTAATCGTGTTTACAAATTTTAAAATCACGCGAACTGTATTTTTCCATATATCTGATAGTTTCATAGTAATGTACTTTAAAACAAATAAAATCAAACGGAGAAAATTAATGTTTATGATAATAATCGTCATATTTACAAATGACTGGAACACTTAAGAACAATATTAGCTGAAATCACTTATACAATGCTTTATCTTCAATTTGGCGCCAGAACGAAGTTTGTACCTCAGTTCTGTAATTAGATATTACCGCATAAGCATAAGTAGTCGTAGTTGCGTGGCCGCCATATTGATGACGTCATTTCAGGCGGTTCCCCAAGTGGGATATTTTTATTTTTCTGTGAAGTTTGAGGGGAGTCCATGGAATATGTTAAAATGAAAATTTGCTTTCTAATACTTTTTCCGTCTCTAACCGTAATATGCCTATACTAGAAGGAGCTCATCGAGTTTATATCAAGGCCAACTGGAACATTATTGTCTTTTAGAATGTAATCGGATACATTTTTCGAGAAAAATTCACAATAAGTGCTGGGAAAGTGGCGAAGTTTTAGAGCGTTCGAGTTTGGTACAATAGATACTTGATTTGGTATTAGTTTTAAGCACGATGGAGCTCGACCAGAGGAGTCCCCATAGAACACTGTTGTCTTTTAGAACATCGGTGTACCAGGAACCATGGAAATAAGTGAGGAAAATGAGACCATGAGAGTTAAGTGGTAGAGTGTTCTGCTTACGTAAGAGGCATTCTTCATTTGATGTTAGCTAGAAGCACAAGGGACGAGTTCGGGCAAGGCCCATTGGAACCCTGTAGTTTCTTCAAGTACCGTTGGTCCAAGGCTGTGGGGAAAGTGGCCATGGTGGCTAAGTGGTAGAATGTTTAGCCCTGGAAGGATGTTAGTTTAAGCGCAAAGGATCTCAACAGGATGAGGGTAAGTTCAACTAGAACACTACTGTTTGGTAAAATTCTAATGAACAAGGAGTCATGAGTAAAAGTGTAGCAAATTATATAAACATAAGCTCAGAAGTAGAAAAGGAAGTTCTTGTTCCACTGAAGTTCAAGGAGGAATATATAAAGTAGATGTTTATAATTTCTGATTAAGACTTCACATTGAAAATTTTAAATCCATTTACCAATAGCAGAAAATGACGTCAGAAGTAGAGAAAACAGTTCATTTCCCTTAATTTGAAGACTGAGTTTGGCAGTAAAGTGCTAGGGTAAGCACATACAGAGTTATTACAGTAGCGAGCCCTTCTGATTGGAGAAATTTATACAATAAATATTCATGGTGTGTGTTCGGTGTTTTAATAGGAATTGATAGAAAAAATAGCTGAAAATTAGTTAATCTTTACAGCTATCCTTTGGCTTAGAATTACTAAAACTTGGCCTTGCTTATAGAATAAAATATATAATGAACACTTCTTCGAAATTTCCCTACCATAGAGCGAGAAAAGGTTTCCACTCTCTTATATGTTTAATTTTGTAAAGTTCCATCTAATATGTAATCAAGAATTGTAGGAGTACATTTATAATTGAGAATTTTTAGTCTTTATGCAAACGATTTCAGAAATATGGTCAACGACGAAAGAGGTGGAAATCCTCTTCCCTTTCATATTAGAGTTACATTTCGTGAAACTCCGTTTCATCCTCAGCCTAGGGTTCAAGGACATTTATACAAATGTCAAGTTCCTATCTGTACGCCTCGACGTTTCGGAGGTCTGATGAACAATGTAAAGTGTATTTAAGCATCCCCTTCTCCCCCTATGACAAGGATCTTATAAAATAGAGGATCTGCCCTTACAACAAAATCTTGAAGCCATACGTCTCAGTTTCGAAACCCCTACTCTGCCAACTCCGCCCAATAGGATCGCAATGTTTTGAGCCAACAATCATGGCGGAAACGAAAGTAGCCAATCAGACGATGGCCGAAACGAAAGTAGCCAATCAGATGTGCCGATGCTCAGTTGTTTTTTGGCTTCATTGATTTAATAGGATGACGATACATATGGGCAGATCCTTTATTTATGACATCCTTGCTCTATGGAGTCGTATTTAACTCCATCTCAAATAAAACTAAGCCTTATCCTGATGCTAGGCTTCAAGGAAGTTGCTCAATTTTTATTTGGACTCTTTTTATTTAAAAAAAAATCTGGTGCATTTATGCAAGATTATCTTTTATTGTCGTTACAGCAAATGATGCTGAAACAGAAATTTCAACCCATACATTGTGCATAACCTCTCAAGTTGAAATGTTTAGAGTCATTTGAAGCCACGTCATTTGCATCCATGAAGAAAATTCCTGCTGAATACGTCAGATGTGGCCATAGAAGGTTATGTGCAAAAATACATAAAAAGACGAATTATTTGCTGCCGCTTGGAACTGTTAGGTTCAATTCAACTCTATTCGTTTCCAGGGGTAAAAGTGAGGGGTAACGCGGGAGGACGCCGTCCATCCACTTCAAGAAAAATATTTATGGCGTCCCTCCACTTCTTAAAAAAATACAATGGGCAAAGATAGGCACGAGGGACGGCGATACGTCATGTGCCGTCCTACCTTTTCAGATCTTCTTTTACGCTTGTTCGTTTCATTATGAATTCACTTAAGTTGAATGCACTTTTTCTCTAATAAGAAAGTAAAAGATAACTTTAAGAGGAATGTTAAAATACCGAACTTTAAAAAAATGCTTTTTTTCGGCTGTACATAATATACAACATACAGTGGTTTACTGCTCAAGTGTAAACAATCCAAGGAAAATCTCAACTAAACTGCTCATGTAACGGTATCATTTTACCCCCGGGACAGGTTTACCCCCGGTAAAACTGTACTAGGGTGTAAAGATATCCCGGCTATAACGCGGGACCAGATTACCCCCGGGATCAGATTACCCCCCAAATAAAACACAAGAAAATGAAGTAATACTCGAAATATTGTACCATATTTAAGTTAAACACCTTACAACACTAATTAATTGCCCCACCACTTTAGTCCTTTCTCTAATTATACCCCTCCCACAAGAAAAGCGGCAAAATTGCACTCACAAAGGAAAAATCAACGCTATTACTGCTGGTTTCACTTAAAGCGTATCTAAGACATTAAAACATATACCTCAATACTAACAATTGTCAGAACACGAAATTCAGCAATTAACATGGGAAATAATGGAGGGGGGGGGTAATCGTGTCCCGGGATCAGATTACCCCCCTTAAAAAACAAGCAAATCAAGTGATATTCGAAATGTTGTTCCATATTTAAGTTAAACACCTTACAACACTAATTAATTGCCCCACCACTTTAGTCCTTTCTCTAATTATACCCCTCCCACAAGAAAAGCGGCAAAATAGCACTCACAAAGGAAAAATCGACGCTATTAATGCTAGTTTCACTTAAAGCGTATCTATGGCATTAGTACATATACCTCTATACAAACAATTGTCAGAACACGAAATTCAGCAATTAACATAGGAAATAATGGAGGGGGGTAATCGTGTCCCGGGATCAGATTACCCCCCCTAAAAAAACAAACAAATCAAGTGATATTCGAAATGTTGTTCCATATTTAAGTTAAACACCTTACAACACTAATTAATTGCCCCACCACTTTAGTCCTTTCTCTAATTATACCCCTCCCACAAGAAAAGCGGCAAAATAGCACTCACAAAGGAAAAATCGACGCTATTAATGCTGGTTTCACTTAAAGCGTATCTAAGACATTAAAACATATACCTCAATACTAACAATTGTCAGAACACGAAATTCAGCAATTAACATAGGAAATAATGGAGGGGGGTAATCGTGTCCCGGGATCAGATTACCCCCCCCCTAAAAAAACAAGCAAATCAAGTGATATTCGAAATGTTGTTCCATATTTAAGTTAAACACCTTACAACACTAATTAATTGCCCCACCACTTTAGTCCTTTCTCTAATTATACCCCTCCCACAAGAAAAGCGGCAAAATAGCACTCACAAAGGAAAAATCGACGCTATTAATGCTGGTTTCACTTAAAGCGTATCTAAGGCATTAGTACATATACCTCTATACTAACGATTGTCAGAACACCAAATTGAGCAATTAACATAGGAAATAATGGAGGGGTAATCGTGTCCCGGGATCAGATTACATCCATATAAAAACAAGCAAATCAAGTGATATTCGAAATGTTGTTCTATATTAAGCTAAACATCTTACAACACTAACTAGTTGAATATTACAAGGGATACATTGCAAGAAACGTAGCACTGATTCCATTTGTTCAATTTGCATTATCAAATAAAATGTTGAAATCACTGTCCTAAGCATCAAAATCAGAAAGTGTTATTTCCACCTTGCTATATTCGAGCTAGTGATGGGCGAAAAACCGGAAAAATATCTTTAGGTTTTTCCCTGAGTTTAAAGCCGGTTTTCCCCCATTTCGGGAAAATATAGGGTTTTTTTTTATATAACGACGAGAAAAAAAATATATTTTTATGTATAATTATTTTTGTTTATAAGTGTAGCTATCTCTCTTGACATAGAGAAAATTGCATGTTCTCTCGCAATATAATAATACAGTTCTCATAAGTTTTACTATTATATGAGGTGGTACATGAGTTTTTATGTCTGATGTTACCCCAACATGTTTTGCATTAGTTCTTAAGAAAATCCGTAGATATTTGTGCAGAAATGAAGAATATGTTTCCTTTTCTGGTCATCTCCGACAATCCAAACTTACAGACAACTTGAAGATGTCTGAAGAAAAGATTAACAGAGGAAAGAGATTAAAAAGAGTGGATACTACTAGATAAACAAATAAAAACGATGCTTTAAGAACTGTGTTGTCCTGTTTTGATGTGATACAAATTCTTTACAATCCGAGTATAGACATAGATCCATATGGCTATACAAAAGCTACATGTAAACGTTTGCTCAAACAACTTATTATGATGTTGTTGGTGCAGTGCATATCTCTACTAAGATATTTAAAGTTCTTAAACCTGTGATGGTTTGTCTTCAAGGCACAACAGTTGATTATAGAATAGTTTATTCAGTGATTGATGGATTGAAAAAAGAAGCTTAGATCACTAAGTAATAATGAATCGTGGAATAATATATGTTCAAAAATAGATACATTTGGTGAAAAAATAATATCTCCAGCATTGGTACTGTATATTAACAATTGTCGGAATACTAAATTCAGTAATAAACATAAGAAGTAATGAAGGGGGTAATCGTGTCCCTGGATCAGATTACCCCATATAAAAAAAACAAGCAAATCAAGTGATATTCGAAACGTTGTTCCGTATAAAGTTAAATACCTCAGAACAGTAATTAGTTCGTCCACCGGTTTAGTCCTTTCTCTTACTATAACCCTCCCCCAAACAAGAAGGGGCATAATAGCACTCACAAGGGAAAAATCAACGTGATTAGTGAAGGGTTCTTTTAACGCATATCTCCAACATTAGTGCTCATAAATGTATACTAACAATGCGGAAGAGTAAATTCGGTAATCAACATAGGAAATAATGAAGTTGGGTTTCCTGGTCCCGGGATCGAATTATGCCACACAAAACGTAATCAAATAAAGTGATATTCGAAATGTTGTTCTCTGCTAAGTTAAACACCTCGAGACAGTAATCAGTTTACTCGACGCTTTATTCCTTTGTCTCATTATATTCCTAAGAATTATTTTCTTAAATTTGAGCTATGTATATTTACTATTAATTAATTGAGTAATTCTAGATTAATCTGGTTGTACATTTTAATTTTGGTTCTTACGTCATATCCTTAAATTATTTCTACTGGGTGTAAAAATATTCAACTACAAACTTCGGAAGGTGACTCTTTATATCAAATGAAGTAAAGAAGTTGTAATAAAATGGGTCGAGAAACTCCTCCTTTCATTATAACCTGCCAAAAATTAGCAAAAAAGAGAAGATTGTAAAACACCCTAGCTTGAAACTTATGGGATCTGTCGCAAACACTTGAAGGAATTAGACAGGGATTAGTAAGCGCTCTATTTAAATAACGATATATCACAACCTCCCAATACTGGCGTAACGATTTGTAGAATACACTTTTCAGTACTAACTGAGTGCTTTTCTTGTGTGTACCAGAATATTATAAAACGAATTTTGTGATAGAGCGTGCACTCGTTTTTGTCTAATTCCTTAAACTGCTTGCGATATTTCCCATAGCTTTCAATCTAGGACGTTCTACAAGTAAATTTTTGTGAGTTTTTAGAGGATTATAACTTTGAATGGAAGCGTTTCCGAAGGAAGGAGACGCATGTTGATTAGATTTTTTTTTTTTTGTTTGATATAAGGAATCGCCTGATTCGCTGTATAAGTTGTAAATTATTTCTGTTAATAGTAAATAGATTGATATTGGTTCACAATTACTGGGATCAGCGTTTGTACTTTTAATATATGACTGGTTTTAATACAGTAATCTCATACCCATCAGGAAGTTCGTATGTTCCTAAGCTTAGGTTAAAGATGTGGAAGAGTTTTAATATATATTATGCTTTATGTGTTTTAATAAGCTTGTCGATAACCTATCTACATCAAATGCCACTTTTGTAGTAAATTCATTTATAAAGCTTTCAGTAATTGCAGTTAAAATATGCAGTTAGCCATTTTAGTTCGTAACCTTAAATTTAAAAAAAATATTTTATCATTTTTCTCTATGGTAACTACTTTCTATTAACACTGAACCAACGTTCATTAAGTGTTTCGACTACTAACATAAGATTATGTGTATACTTTACCAAACTCCTTTTAGTGTGTAATTAATCTGATTCTACATGTTTCTTTCCAGTTTTATCTATAATGTCGATTATTATCTTCCTTATTTTGCTGTTGTTGCTTTTAATTTCTGTCAAGTAGCAATTTTCTAAAACTTCTTTTATTATTCATGTAAGTTAACACTATATATACTGTAAAATTCTTGAAATTCTAAATAATTTTGGTTCTTTATTACAAAACGATCTTTTCCGGAATAACATTCAGTTGCATTTTTGTTATCCATGGTTTTATTTTGCTATTTTTACAATTTTTATTTGCACCATTAGCACAAGAATTACTTAAGCTGCTTTTCAGTATTTGAATGAAATTTGAATTTGCAGTATTTACACAAATACTCTGCATAACTTGTTCTCAATCCATTTTTTAAGTATTCATTTAATACAGTATAATCTATAGTACATGTTTGATATGATATCTGCCCGTCTTTTGCATTGTAATTGAAACACTTATATTTGAGAAAGTGGTCAGTTAATCTTGTGTGCAATAACAGCTGATATAATATTCAGAGGTCCTTGGAATTTTTTAAAATGAATTTTACATGTCTTTGTGTACTATGTAAGTAGTGTGTATACATTAATATAACCATGATTGTATAGTATGTTCAAATACATTTTTATGCTTTCACAGTGTGTTTAACTGTCTATAGAAAATGTACGAGGTCCTTAGTGAGTGAGTGAGTGAGTGGCTGATCTACGCAAGGCAAAACTGGTTATATTTGAGAAAGTGGTCAGTTAATCTTGTGTGCAATAACAGCTGATATAATATTCAGAGGTCCTTTGAATTTTTTAAAATGAATTTTACATGTCTTTGTGTACAATAACACACAACAATCGTACAATCGTAAGTGTAACTTGAGATTTGGATAGTACATAGCAGTGGCGTAAAGAAGGGGGGCCCGGAGGGGCCGGGCCACTCCCAAAGAGGTCCGACAATGTACTTTCGTATTTTGATATTTGTAATTTTTTATATATTTTTATGTTTATATATTTTTTGTTTGTAATTTTTCTATATGTACCTATAACAGTACTTGCCCCCCCTCCAAACACCCATCCTGGCTACGCTACTGGTACACAGCATTTGAGATGAAGCGTACCACGAAAGAAGAGGTTTCTGGAAATTCGACGGGGAAGGTGGGATGGTTGATGGGGTGTCAAGTATTTGAAAAATATGATCCGATCTCCGAATTCCTTAAGGTTAGGGACTTGAAATTTGTAACTTGGATATCTGTTTTCAAATAATTTGACACTCGTCTCAGCATTTCTTGACACTTACTAGAAAGTAGGAAAAGAGGTGGAGAAAAGATGAGAACTATACACTGTAAAAATCGTTGTGTTATTTCAACGACATGCCTATGTGTTAACGCGATTGTGTTAAAATATAACACAAACAAGTGGTTAGAACAACTAACTCTCCATTCGGAGTTGTGTGTCAAACGCCGGTAGTTGAAATGACACACAACCTGTGTGTTAAATTAACACAAGTGTAGAATCTTCGCTGTTGTTTTCTGCGTGAGTGCCGTATTTAATTATAAAGGCTTATGAATTGAAGCTACAGACAAACACAGTAGAAAGAAATACTTAAACAAATCCAGGTATACATGGCGGGCAGAGTTTAGACTATCTTATTCCGAACGGTTATCGTCGAATATACACGGCTTAAAGGAGCACTCTGATTAGCCAAATTCAAAAGACCTCAACAATTTATCCCTCTACAAGCGACGTTTTCTTCATCGCTTCCCGTGGCCAAGTCGGAAGAGCACGTAGCTAGTTATCGAAAGGTTGGTGGATCGCGCCCTTCCCACACCACTGCAATATATTTTTACTTGTTTAAATGTTTTTTTTTTTTAGACTACTCATAATGTAAACACATTACGCATATAGGCGATTTAACATATTTTGAGGGAGTAATTTTGTGGTTCATTAACGCTTACGGCACGGCTCAACACCGGTTATGTGTTAAAGACGTAACACATCCCATGTGTTAAATGCCAACACCGCGGGGTATGTGTTGAACTAACACCGCATAGTGATAGTCACGCTGGAACCACTGCCATGTGTTAAAATTGACTTGAATTAACACAACCAATTTTTACTGTGTAATTATTATAATTAGACTTTAATATCTTGGGGATGGGGATTAGAATTATTATAATGAAATCTCGATATGTCGGAATTTGTGAAGTTTAGAAACACGTAATTTGATATTTCGATTCCTGATTTAAAATTATTTGATACGTATTTCACCGTTTTTGATATGTGTCCTAGAAAGGAAGAAAAGGAGGAGGAAAGGATAAGGACTATAATTATTGTAATAAGATGTTTATATCTTGGGATCCCGTAAGGTAAAGGACATGAAGATTCTTATTTGAACTGCTTAGAAGTTTATGAAGTGCGAGGCCGTAGGCCGAACAAATGTAGAATTTGAGGTTAAATTGGGGGTGCCGGTCCCTGGTACACTCATGTCCAAAATTATTGTCGCATGCCTCTATAAATATGTTGTTGTGGGAATATTATTTGGTAAGGAATTCGCCCATTATTTCTTGTAATGTTGGTAGGTGAATAATCGGAAAAGACATGTATGTGGCAAATTGCATGTCAAAAGAATAGTAAATAAGAACAATAAAACGAAAATAAAACTTTCTTGTCCATTTACCAATATTTTGTATTACTCATTCTAATTTTCGTATTTATAATTATTTTCCTATGAACTTTACCAAAAATATACATTTCCCGATTATAAACATAGTAATAGTATCAAAAGTACCCTGCTAAATCATTATCAAATTGTATTCTTACAAGAAGACAGTTATAGATATGCGACAATCAGTTTGGACATGAATGTACATGAGTTAAAATTTGGTATATTATAGAATTCCGAAAGGTTAGAGACATGAAAGTTGGTATTTCAATGAGGGGCGAAGCGGTAGGTCGAGCAAAATTATAGGCGTCTGGAGGCAAACCCCCTAACCAAATGAAGGGTTTTGTATATATATGACTATTTGTGTCAGCTATAAACAATAATCATTATGAAGACTATCATATAGTGATTGTAAAAATATTTTTCCATCCATACTTGAAATCCAATATAGCTGCTATATTGCAATCCTCTGCATTGTTGAAATATAACTGAACGCCACTAGCGCCAACAAGATTTAATTCTGTTACCTTGTTCATAGCAGCTTGCTCATTAGAAATAGGTCCATCAGGTAGGTATCCAGTACTTTTACAGTACTGTTTTCATCCTCCGGAATTGTAAGTCTTTCCCCGGAGTAAATCTGAAACCACCTTTTATTGAAACCGGAGGTTGTAGTGAATTTGAACCACTTTTGGTTTTAGTAGAAAGTTGCGGGTGAAATTGAAATATATTCTTGAGGCGCTTAATTGGTTGGAGAAAACTACTTCTCTCTCTCTATCACCGTTTTTGTTGTATGGTGATCAATGTTAAAACCGGAGATGGTTTGTTTCAACCACTTCCGGCTTGAATACATGGTTCTGATAACAAACGAGTTTTAACATTTGATCCTTTATATTTAGGATAAAATTGGTGATGATCCATCAAGTAGCTCTCGAGATGTGCTCTTGCTATATGTTACAGTTTCTATTGTTTTGAGATAAGTATTGAAACCAGAATTGGGGTTAATTTCTACCACTTCCAGTTTTAGTTCAAGATTAACGAATTAGATGAAAGCTATTCCTTGAGACGCTTAATGGACTGGAGAAAAACGCTTCTTTCTTTTACCGTTTCTGCTCTATGTAATTCCATTTTTATTGAAACCGGAAATTATAGGGAATTTGAACCACTTTCGGTTTTAGTAGAAAAATGTGGATGGACCTGAGGCGCTTAATCGATTGCAGAAAACCACATCTCATTATCTATTTACCGTTTTTGTTATAGGGTGATCAACAGTAAAACTGAAAATGGTATATTTGAAGCACTTCCGATTTGAGTAGATAGTTGAGAAAATAACAAACTAGTCTCATAACTTTTGATCCTTTATATTTTGGCCAAAATTGTTTCTGATCCATGAGTTCTTGAGATTTTTGTCTCCCAGACGGACACACATACATACATACACACACGGACATAGTAAATATATAAATGAGTTACTTTTGTAAACCAAACTCATTAGAAATAAATTGCATTTCAATGGTGAACTTATTTTCAGTTACCCTAGTAATATTTCATAACTAACTCTAATATACAATATGGAAAAAGTTTTGGGACGGAAAATTTCCTCAAATGAAGTTCTGCACAAATATATTCTTTTATTCTATTTTCCAAATAAATGTTAAACATCTCCACAATATCACCACTTATTTTAAAAAATTGGAGCGAGGATGTTTAGTGTGGTGGTCCGTATACTTTATTAAAAATTTACCTCTTTGACAAAGAAAAGAAACGAATTATCAGATAACTGCACGAATTATTCTTATTGGAGATTCAATTGGTTATGAGCAAAGTTTTAATATTGATCTGTTGAACCTGTTTGACTTATTTTTAATAATGTATCTTTCTACAAAAATATACTCTAATACTTGGGAAAATTTCCAGTCATCTCCTGGGGAATCTACTTTAAACTCCCCTTAAAAGAACGTATCATACCTATACATTATTACAAATATCAGTATCTGAAAGAAGTGAGCAGCAATGCAGAATAACACATTATGGTGGATAGTAATCGCCTCAGGGTTCCTTTACTGGCTTTCCTTCAGAGGAATATAATGACACAAAGGAATAAAGCGTCGGGTAAACTGATTACTATCTCGAGGAGTTTAACTTAGCAGAGAACAACATTTCGAATATCACTTTATTTGATTACGTTTTGTGTGGCATAATTCGATCCCGGGACCAGGAAACCCAACTTCATTATTTCCTATGTTGATTACCGAATTTACTCTTCCGCATTGTTAGTATACATTTATGAGCACTAATGTTGGAGATATGCGTTAAAAGAACCCTTCACTAATCACGTTGATTTTTCCCTTGTGAGTGCTATTATTACCCCTTCTTGTTTGGGGGAGGGTTATAGTAAGAGAAAGGACTAAACCGGTGGACGAACTAATTACTGTTCTGAGGTATTTAACTTTATACGGAACAACGTTTCGAATATCACTTGATTTGCTTGTTTTTTTTTATATGGGGGTAATCTGATCCAGGGACACGATTACCCCCTTCATTACTTCTTATGTTTATTACTGAATTTAGTATTCCGACAGTTGTTAATATACAGTACCAATCACTGAATAAACTATTCTATAATCAACTGTTGTGCCTTGAAGACAAACCATCACAGGATTAAGAACTTTAAATATCTTAGTAGAGATATGCACTGCACCAACAACATCATAATAAGTTGTTTGAGCAAACGTTTACATGTAGCTTTAGTATAGCCATATGGATCTATGTCTATACTCGGATTGTAAAGAATTTGTATCACATCAAAACAGGACAACACAGTTCTTAAAGCATCGTTTTTATTTGCCTATCTAGTAGTATCCACTCTTTTTAATCTCTTTCTTCTGTTAATCTTTTCTTCAGACATCTTCAAGTTGTCTGTAAGTTTGGATTGTCGGAGATGACCAGAAAAGGAAACATATTCTTCATTTCTGCACAAATATCTACGGATTTTCTTAAGAATTAATGCAAAACATGTTGGGGTAACATCAGACATAAAAACTCATGTACCACCTCATATAATAGTAAAACTTATGAGAACTGTATTATTATATTGCGAGAGAACATGCAATTTTCTCTATGTCAAGAGAGATAGCTACACTTATAAACAAAAATTATTATACATAAAAAAAATTTTTCTCGTCGTTATATAAAAAACCCTATATTTTCCCGAAATGGGGGAAAACCGGCTTTAAACTCAGGGAAAAACCTAAAGATATTTTTCCGGTTTTTCGCCCATCACTAGCTCGAATATAGCAAGGTGGAAATAACACTTTCTGATTTTGATGCTTAGGACAGTTGATTTGAACATTTTATTTGATAATGCAAATTGAACAAATGGAATCAGTGGTACGTTTCTTGCAATGTATCCCTTGTAATATTCATGATGTAGTGTGTTAGTTTACAAACCTGACAGAGAAGTCGTAGCTTGTTTGCTTACGTTTTACATATTCATTCCATAGGTGCAAAACCCTGACGTTGTGCTACTAGAAAAACTGTAACAATTATTGTGTTGGCAACACTGCTTTACTGGTGAGATTCCCTATAGTGTCCAATAAACGTCCCTCACAATGTCTATCTTTTCGCGGAAACAAAATTTAAAAAAAAAAATCGCCATTCCAAGGATAATCGGGATGGAATTATAAAAGATTAATCCTGAATTCATTGGAATACTGAGTATTCCCCACTCTTCCCCCTTCTTCCCCACTTTTCTGCACCACCACCAAATTGCTTTTAGAAGCCGCCTTTGTACAAACACTACACTGTACTAAGTTGCTATTGATCTGTGATACTTTTTCTACAAAAACAAGTAAGTAGGTCATACTTACCGACATAAATAAAAATTGGTAACTAAAACAATTCCAAATATACAGTTTGCAACACTGTACTTAGAAACCTCGTAATAATAGAGAATAAAAATATATGAAGTCTTACACATCTCAAATTCGCATCAGTCAAAATAAATTACTTTTCGTGACAAATAATGACTTCTATGCTGTAGGAATCAGAGACTCCCACTTTCAGTTGCTTATCCACGTAACCCAAAAGTACCTTGGTGTTCCTAGGGTTAATATACAGGTATGCGTACCAATGACGAAGATATGCTTTAAGTGAAACCAGCATTAATAGCGTTGATTTTTCCTTTGTGAGTGCTGTTTTGCCGCTTTTTCTTGTGGGAGGGGTACAATAAAAGAAAGGACTAAAGTGGTGGGGCAACTAATTAGTGTTGTAAGGTGTTTAACTTAATATAAAACTAATTACGAATATCACTTGATTAGCTTGTTTCTTTATATGGAGGTAATCTGATCCCGGAACACGATTACCCCCTTCGTTATTTCCTATGTTAATTGCTGAATCTCGTCCTTTGACAATTGTTAATATTGAGGTATATGTACTAATGCCATAGATACGCTTTAAGTGAAACCAGCATTAATAGCGTCGATTTTTTCTTTGTGAGTGCTATTTTGCCGCTTTTCTTGTGGGAGGGGGTATAATAAGAGAAAGGACTAAAGTGGTGGGGCAACTAGTTAGTGTTGTAAGGTGTTTAACTAAAATATGGAACAACATTTCGAATATCACTTGATTTGCTTGTTTTTATATGGATGTAATCTGATCCCGGGACACGATTACCCCTCCATTATTTCCTATGTTAATTGCTCAATTTCGTGTTCTGACAATCGTTAGTATAGAGGTATATGTACTAATGCCTTAGATACGCTTTAAGTGAAACCAGCATTAATAGCGTCGATTTTTCCTTTGTGAGTTCTATTTTGCCGCTTTTTCTTGTGGGAGGGGTATAATAAGAGAAAGGACTAAAGTGGCGGGGTAACTAGTTAGTGTTGTAAGGTGTATAACTAAATATAGAACAACATTTCGAATATCACTTGATCTGCTTGTTTTTTTAGGGGGGGGAGGTAATCTGATCCCGGGACACGATTACCCCCCTGCATTATTTCCTATGTTAATTGGTGAATTTCGTCTTCTGATAATTTTTAGTATAGAGGTATATGTACTAATGCCATAGATACGCTTTAAGTGAAACCAGCATTAATAGCGTTGATTTTTCCTTTGTGAGTGCTATTTTGCCGCTTTTCTTGTGGGAGGGGTATAATTAGCGAAAGGACTAAAGTGGTGGGTCAACAAGTTAGTGTTGTAAGGTGTTTAACTAAAATATGGAACATTTCGAATATCACTTTATTTGCTTGTTTTTTTAGGGGGGGTAATCTGATCCCGGAACACGATTACCCCCCTCCATTATTTCCCATGTTAATTGCTGAATTTCGTGTTCTGACAATTGTTAGTATTGAGGTATATGTTTTAATGTCTTAGATACGCTTTAAGTGAAACCAGCATTAATAGCGTCGATTTTTCCTTTGTGAGTGCTATTTTGCCGCTTTTCTTGTGGGAGGGGTATAATTAGAGAAAGGACTAAAGTGGTGGGGCAATTAATTAGTGTTGTAAGGTGTTTAACTTAAATATGGAACAACATTTCGAATATCACTTGATTTGTTTGTTTTTTTAGGGGGGGTAATCTGATCCCGGGACACGATTACCCCCCTGCATTATTTCTTATGTTAATTGCTGAATTTCGTGTTCTGACAATTGTTAGTATTGTGGTATATGTACTAATGCCATAGATACGCTTTAAGTGAAACCAGCATTAATAGCGTTGATTTTTCCTTTGTGAGTGCAATTTTGCCGCTTTTCTTGTGGGAGGGGTATAATTAGGGAAAGGACTAAAGTGGTGGGGCAATTAATTAGTGTTGTAAGGTGTTTAACTTAAATATGGAACAACATTTCGAATATCACTTGATTTGCTTGTTTTTTAGGGGGGTAATCTGATCCCGGGACACGATTACCCCCCCCCTCCATTATTTCTTATGTTAATTGCTGAATTTCGTGTTCTGATAATTGTTAGTATTGAGGTATATGTATTAATGTCTTTGATGTGCTTTAAGTGAAACCAGCATTAATAGCGTTGATTTTTCCTTTGTGAGTGCTATTTTGCCGCTTTTCTTGTGTGGGGGGGGTATAATTAGAGAAAGGACTAAAGTGGTGGGGCAACTAATTAGTGTTGTAAGGTGTTTAACTTAAATATGGAACAATGTTTCGAATATCACTTCATTTTCTTGTGTTTTATTTGGGGGGTAATCTGATCCCGGGGGTAATCTGGTCCCGCGTTATAGCCGGGATATCTTTACCCCCTAGTACATTTTTACCGGGGGTAAACCTGTACCGGGGGTAAAATGATACCGTTACACTCACTATAGAATTAATTTTACATTCTAATAAATGGTACTCTTTGTACAGTGCCCATAGTGTGCTTTTAAGTGTGAGAACAAAACTTTATATTCTCCTGGTCGCGAATGACGCAACTATCTTACGTATATTTACAGATAACCATGTATGGCCATATTAACGCACTTGAACAATAATTTTCTCCATGGCTGCAAGTGAAATGGGCGTTAGTGACGCTATACTGAGATATCTTTCATTCAGATGAATACTGGATTTTCCTGCAACTACCGTGAATTAGTCTTAAGTGTTTTGATCATTCCTCCTCATTTTCAACTTTCTACTTTCAAGCACTCTTTATTCTGTCTCTTACTTAACATATCGGAGTCAAAGAATAGAATTGAACGTTCATAAACTTTATATAAATAACAATATTAGCATTTTCTCTATGTTCTATCATTATTATTTTTGAGTATAATTTCTATTACCCTGACTAAATTACTTCTGGACACAATCTAAATATGTAGAAATAAGAATAATAATTGGGACAATCACCCACACTCTTAAGAGTGAAAGCAGGAGGAAATTCCGACTATCGTTTTTTTTTTTAATGTATTTCATTACTTTTTTTTAAAATATAGATCTGCATATTAGGCGATTCGGATGGCTGATGTTCGAATACTTTGGAGTTACACGTATATACTGAATAATATTAATATGAAGAAAACTTACTTTTTATACTAACATAAAATCCCTCCTCTCCACGATCATTGCAGCCAATATAATATCCATGGGACTTGGTACCAGTCGCATTTAGATATTCGAAAAACATGTAATTGAGAATAGATGCTTCAGCATACGTTTCAATAATTACAAGCCACGCGCCCTCATTTGCACATGTTATTAGTGCATCGTCAAAACTTTGTCTTTCCGTGAATAGTTTGTATCTTCCAATGCCTCTTGGTAGATCATATACTTCAGGAGAACGAATATGCACTGTAATTATAATGAACTTATTATTATTATCATTATCATTATTATATGTGACATTAATCTATATAGCCTTTCGTTATTGAAGTTACAAGCGGTAGGTGCGTCACTGTTCGGAACAGTGTTAGAAAAAAACGTTTTAGGAGAATATTTTGTTTATTCTTAAGGAAATATTGATAAATTTATTAAATGAAAAAAAATTGGTATTATATACGTTGTAATCCAAAAAGGAAACGACGAAGTTTTTATTATCAAGAACATAAAAAAATAGTATTTTATTTATAAAATACTATTATTATCAAATAAAATTATCAAGAACATAAAAAAAATAGTATTTTATTTATAAAATACTATATTTAAAAATGACACCTACCACTTGTATGATGCATAATTCTTCTTAGAAATTGGCCTTCAACACTGTAACCATTACGATCATAATATTATAAAAATGGTCAGACAAACCCTAACACAATATCAAAATTAGAACTAAAAGGTTTTCAAAATAATCATGTTTACGCTCTTAATATTTTTTTATTATGTTATGATTAAAAATTTTAAATTAATACGTAATTTAAAACCAAGATCTTCCCTTTCTTTAACTCATAAACCTGCCCAGTTGGAATCCATCAATTCATGAAACCACAAAAAATATTCATTATAAGTAATAACAAAACGGCAACATGAGTTAATAAAAAAAATGTTCACTCACAAAGAAACCTGTTTTTCAACCGAGGCTAGGGATCAGGATATGATTCATACTCCTAGAATAGACATCGATCGACGCCCCAGTTAGTCAACTATTATAAAATACATCTTTTACAGTTGTTAAGCACATTTTAAATTTTGGACTTTTGATCAAATTTTTGCTCCAAATACTCCATTGTGTGCCGCATTCATTATGTAGGCCCTTTTTCATTATCTTTTCTCTATAGATATAAATAATGTTGGCAAGAGACAGCATCGTCGAGCTCTCTTTCAAATACATTCTCCTCTGTCATTTTCTCCACTTTATTGGTTCATATGTAAGTTTCTTATGAGTCGTCGATCTTTCCATTTCAATTCAACCTTCTTTAAAACTACAAAAACTCTCCAATCCATTCACGCTCTCAAAAGACTTTTGTAGATCAATAAATACATCATACACTTTTTTCCCTTTTTCCATAAACCCTTACTAATCCGATCGCATTTCTTGTGCCCTTATCTCTCCTACTTCTAAACTGTTCCTTCTAATTTTTTTTTTCATTCGTTCTTCCGTACAATCTTCTGTTCAGTATTAAAACATAATTTTTGCTGCATGTGATATGAGACTAATATTTTTATAATCCTCACATCTTTCTGGGTTCGATATCTTAGCCATTGATATCATGACAGCCTTCATGAAATCTTTTGCCCACACTTCTGTTTCATATAATTATTGCAGAATAGAAAATATATTTTTGCCCGTGTCTCTCATATTCTTTTAGTGAATTCGATTGGTGTATTATCTATCCCTGTTGCCAATCCATTCCTAATCTTCTATATAGCCTTTCAAACTCATCTAAAAAAAAAAAAACACTAAACCCTTTATCAACCTCGTGTACTTCATTTTCTAATTCAATATCTAGGTCACATGATCTATTCCTACTCTCATACTCAAGTCTTCAACATATTCTTTCAATATTCTAAAGCTTCACTTTTATCGCTGACTAGCTTATCATTCTTATTTTGTACTTACACTGAAAGATTTCATTTCTTATTTTCTACTACAATCGTAATACCCTCTTGTTCCATAGACTTCATTTTCTTGTATGTTTCCTCATATTTCCCAACTCTTTCTCATGTCCTTGTATTTTCTTTTCTAATACTCTTCCCTTATTTTGTCTGTTTCCCTTCGTAACTTGTTTAACTTCCTATACATCTTTCTGCCCTCTTTTGTATTAACCGGTTTCCACGCCTTCCCTCATTTGCAGCAACATCTGTTTTGTATACCATGATTCCTTAGCCGTTTTTTGTTCGCGGTAACCTACTACTTCTTCTGCAGACTGATTTTGTCTATTTTTCTGCTGCCTACATTTTTCTGTTTAATATCCACTTCGACCAGCACATGATTATGAGAGGAGAAAATGTCGACCCCAAGAATTCAAGCTTTTTCTATATCCGTCTTGAATTGTAACCCATTCTATTTGATATTTTCGGCCATCTATTAAGGACTTCCATGTATATCTTCTTCTATTGTACTGATTAATTCTATTGTAGTAGTTGATTCCCAATTACTAGTGAATTCTGTCTACAGAAATTGACCAGACTCTCTTCCCTTTCTCTTGACTCTTCCCTGACTCTCTTGACCAGACCGCATGGAAATCTCCCATTACAATAACGTATACACTCCTACTCTATCTGCCTATAATTTTTTTCATTTTCATAATTTTCCTCTACTTCTTCGGATGTATGTGAAGTGCGTATGTGTATATCATCACTAGATTCATCCTTTTCCTTAACATCTTAAAATCATAATTCTATCATGAACGAATTCTTCTTTCATTACCTTCTCTTCTAAAGCGCTTACCAAGAATTATTCTCACCCCGTTACAACCGCCTTTTTTATTACTTGTGTAAAACATACTATATCATTTGCTTCTTAACTTCCAAATAAATTCTCATCTACCTTCACGAACTCCTACTAAGTCTAGATTATTTTGTATCATTTCTTCTTTAAAATTTTCTAATTACCCTGCGTATAACATAGTACGAATATTCGATGTCCATATCTTTTGCTCTTGCTGGTCTTCCGTTTTCTAGCTATCTTTGCCGCATTGTCCTCTATCGTCCAATAGTCCTTCCGAAGACATACTCCTCCCGGAGATACGAATAAGTAGAATATTTGACATCCGGAACTATATTTTGATCTGCGAAAGAACATTGTATACAAAACTCCAAAAGTGGATTACCACCTGCAATAGTAGGCAATCCCAAAAAAACATGGTCGTTATAGTGGTTGAAAATTAGAAAGGCATTGGACCAAACCTCAATTTTGTTACAAATATTGCAGTGTGGCAAACTGCAAACAAGATAATACAATAAATTGTTATGACTATTTTATTATCGTGAAGGCAATGGATGACATAAAAAGTTACAAAATGATCTTACTTAGCCAGTTCAAACAAGACGAATGGTAAGAAATAGATATCAGAGGAAAGCAGTTTCTCTCCTTTTTCCAAAGAAAAAGAAATCTCGTAAAAAAAAGGTTTTATAATATAAAGGCTTAATATAAAAGCCTACACAGAGGGAAAAAATGTAGGTGGCGTACTTAAAAAGGTAAGTTACATGTGTAATTCCTGTACTTTTTGAAGTTAACGTACAGCAGACGTATAACTGAAAACGCATGTTTTATAATACTTTCTGTATAAGTGTTCCATCTATACGTACTTTCCGTATGAAACAACGTAGGTGGTCAGGATTTCACATACGAATGGACGTATATAACACATAGCTGACGAAGGTGACATAAGTATATGCATGTGATATACGGAAAACTGTTAGATGTCAGACTTCCTGTAACATCTAAGGGCAGCACGGAGCGGATAACGTATGCTCCGTACTGATTTCTATAGTAAACAAGAGGATACCGTATATTTCTACAATATACCGCTGTCAGGAGAACGTATTTTTCTCTGTGTAACAGCACAAAAATAACCATCCCTAGTAAACGGAAAGAGAGAGAAACACAGAATAAGGGACACTAGTACCGTAGCAGATTTGCGGTCCTACCATGCAAGATAGAGATGGGACCCTAGTTGTAAACCCAATTGTTATAATAATAATAATAATAATAATAATAATAATAATAATAATAATAATAATAATAATAATAATAATAATAATAATAATAATAATAATAAATCGTTTCCTTTACAAAATTTCTGACTTTTCCTAAGAGCGTGTGTGCATATAGCGGTCATGTGTGCACTTTTGTCAATGAGTGGTCCCAAAGGCCAAAAGGGATGGAAATCTCAGAGAGAGAGAGAGAAACAAAAAAAATTCTTAATATAAATTCTAGGTCAAAGTTCGAAACACTTCATTTTGACAGGTGTTTTTTTTTCTTTCTCTTTTTTCAGAAACAGAAAAGTTCTGGCTGCTAAGAAGCTACAGTATATAATATTGCAAATTTCCGAGTAGAACATCCAGATTTCCAGAATTATTTACATTGCAATTTGTGGTCATAAAGAAATTGACATTAGAAGACGTTATTGTAAAAATTGTTTTATTTCTTCATCCATGGCAAGTCTTAGGGGCTCCCTATACCTCGCCCCCGAATATCGATATCGAAAATTTAGGATGTTGACATATCGATGTCGATATATTCGCGATATTGAATGTTGATATATGTCAATATCGGTATCGACGATATCAATATATCGACATATCGCACAGGGCTATATTCCAGAAATCATATTGACATTGGTTTTTATTGGAATAATAATAATAATAATAATAATAATAATAATAATAATAATAATAATAATAATAATAATAACACTGTTCGACAAAATTAAACTTTTTTGCATGAAAGCAGGTATTCCTTATAGTTTTCGAGCTGCTGAAAACGAATCTGAACTTAGTTTTGGTCCTGTACCCTCAGATTTTGAAATAATATCAGTTAAAGTAGATTTTGATTAAAATTTTAAGGAAATCGCAGAACTGCAGGTTTGAAGCGTTTCTGCTACTTTCCTAACTACCCCAGAATAAAAAATGATACCTCGTTGGAAAGCGTATGGAACACAAATTCCAACGGTAACCATGTAGGATCCATCGAGCTTAATTTGTAGAAGAAGAAGACAAAAATATTGAAAAAACTGGGAAACCGGGTTTTTTGAAGAAATTTAGAAAAGTTTGCAAAACTCTCACGCTACGCAAACGTATCTCGGTAACGTATAGCCTTTACATTTAGGTGTACTATATTAAAAAATCAGAGAGATAGCTCAAACACAAGGGGAGTAAAAGAGTCTGGAAGTTATTTTTAAAAATGGGAAAATTTAATATTTGGAGAAATTTCAAACGTTTGCAAAATTTACACTTGCGATACTCATTCATAAGCTCAGTAGCACATATCCAATACATTCATTACATTAAGGGATTCATAGAGATTGCTCTTTACTAGGCGGGAAAAAGTTGGTTAACTCGAGTAAACAAAGAAATATTTGTACAACACGAATATTCACATTGCGATATAGAAGTATATATGTGACCAAAGAACACTGTATATGATTTATCTAGTTCATTGTTTTGCGTTTGACCTTACTCCTATGGGTCTCTTCGGTGTCCCTAACAAATTCCCAACAATAGTCCGCAGGCATATTCGGTTTCCTTCCACTTTGGTAACGTCTTTCCATTGCTGCTATTGTTTGGTAAAACTTTTCGCCATTCTTGTGACTTACGTCGCCGAGATTCGGTGGAAAGAAGTATAGATGACTGTGTAGAAAGAGAATTTTCATGCGACATGTTGCATCCATGCTTTTTGTGGCTATTCAACAAATTGTCCACGAGTGTTTTGTAGTTCTTAGCTTTTGTCTTGCCTAAGAAACCAGAACACAAACTCTTGAATGATACCCAACACAGCAGTTCAATGGGACTAAGCGCTGCATCAAAGTCGTGGTCTCGCATTAAATCTCATATCTAGGGTCCGACGAATACACCAGAATTCACTTTGTTGGCACTGTAATTCGGAAATTTACGTGTCAAATACTGAAATTCATCTCCGCTCTTGTCCATTGCAGCTACAAAAGATTTCATAAGGCCAAGTTTTATATAGAATGGAGGGAAATATATTTTTTCAGATCTAACTAGAAGGGGGTTTACAACATTCTTAACACTTATTTGCATTGTACTGCGCAAAGCAACATAGCAACACAAAGAACACCTGATTTCATGAGAAACATTTCACTGTCGATCAGTGTAATATGAATATAGAGGATGCTTGAAACATTCGTTAAGTCATTTTCAAAATGAATACGAAACTTGGGGGTCAAATAAAATACTCAACTTCCAGTAGAACTGTAGATCTCGAAGACACATCTAGGATAATGTCAAACGTTTAACACATGCTTTATTTCCGTGTGGTTCGGTTAGAAATTAGGTAGTGTTCATTGGATGTACTAATCCGAAATACATTCTAATAAACCCAGTAGATAGACTACTAATGCAAACTGAACAAAAAGAAAGAAAGAGAAGAAATGAAACAGAAAGAGAAAATGAATGAGTGCTACTTTACTGCTAAATTTCTATCAGAAACACTTTATATTAAAAGTCGAAACTATATCATTATGAAAAGTTACAAATGTTCAAAAGGAGAATTGGATATTCCTTATAGATGTAGCACACCTTGCATGTTTCAAATTTCAAATGTGAATAAAACACAGTTAAATATAGAATGGAATCCAATTTTGTGTCCAACTAATAGAAATAAAATCTTGCTTTGAAATAACCAAAGAGGGGAACATTTTCTAATCATCTCTGTTTCGAACATCTAGTGTCGATTTCATCTATTGTAAATATA
The DNA here is from genome assembly GCF_964235325.1 of Thermobia domestica. NCBI lineage: Eukaryota > Metazoa > Arthropoda > Insecta > Zygentoma > Lepismatidae > Thermobia > Thermobia domestica. Next base: position 143,944,763 of record NC_137456.1, on the reverse strand, counting down.
ACGTTGTAATTCACACAGTTGCTGCCATTGTTTTATGCGAGAAAATGATACTACATGACGGGGAATCGAACCGAGATATTCAACGTGAAAGTCTTGCAAGATAACCACCATTTCACCTATTGCTCCACCCAAACTTATGCTTAACAAATGGTGTGGAGTTTCTTTCTGAGAACGATAACACGAAATGTTCTGCAGATCAATGAAGTGTTTCAAATGTCATGGTAATTTCCTTGACCTTTCTGAACCAACATTCGTAGATCATCTATATCATCATCCAGGTGTTTGCTTCCACTTTCTTAAGGCTTGCCTGTCTAATATGAGAAGTCGATTCTTCGCTATTACTTTGTTAAAAGAGCAACTTGGGCGTGAACGTGATTTGAACCTAGGTTGGATAACTGTACCGCTTCTAAGTCCGCTACGTTATACCTACGCTATCACGCCACATGAAGCTGACACCCAAATACTACTAACTTCAGCTTCGGAACGAACCGGCTTCTTCTTGTATGATTAATTACTTCTAAATGCGCAACGAAATTCATTTATTCGACGATCTAGAGACAAATTTGTGCCCACTAATGAGCGAAATAACATACAATCCAGAAAAATTACAAAAATAATAACATGTTATACAGTTATTTCGCCGTGCAAGTTCAAAAGTACTCGAGTAATAATAATAATAATAATTATTATTATTATTATTATTATTATTATTATTATCATAATCATATAGAAGAAAATTCCGTTTGAGGTCAGATTGCATTAAAATCTGTAAAATCGCCCCTAACATTAGGAAAAAGTACAACACAGTCGGAATTGGAGAGAAGTGTTCGGACCACCAGAACATAGTCCCTTCGTACGACCCTACAACTAGCTAAATGTTAAACGATAGATATCCAGGCAAATTTTATGTAGAAAGTAGGACCACTGAACTCACAAGAGCAGTAAGAAAAATTGTTTTAAGTTTTATTCCATCGTTATGCCGGCTAAGCTAAATGAGACGTCGATGATGAGAATGAAAGAAATAGTGGAACTAAAAAAATTGGGAGGAAACAGAACCCCGAGGAAACCTATACACATGGCGTTTGTTCAGCACAATGCACACTGGGCGGATGCTGGGTAGAACAGGCTGAACCATTAAATTCACAAAACGTCAGTAATAATAATTATAATAATTGTATTAAAATTTTTAAAGTTGCCCTAATATTGTGCAAAACTTACGGAAAAGTCGGGATTTCGGAAAAGGAGGTCCGTACTTCCAAAATACAAAATTTTAAACTAAAGCGTTCCAGTAAAGTTTCATGTGGAAAGTATACTGTATGTTTTAAGGAAAATAACTGTAATAAAAAAAACTGAGAATCACTCAACAGTAAGGCTTATAATAAAATAACTTTTAGGATATGCAAAGTTAATTATAAAAGTTTTGCTACAAACATACCTACACAAACAAACTATTTGCTGAGCAAAACAATATATTCACATAAAAAAAACAACACACGTATTAGTTGGCAAAACTGTAACACGTATGTTGTTTTTTATGTGAATATATTGTTTTCCTCAGCAAATAGTTTGTTTGTGTTTAAGTATATACAAAGCAAAGGTTCTAATTATGGAAAATAATACCTACACAGACTATAATTCGATGAGCTCCGAAATACGAAGTAACAAAATAGAGGATAAGATTCAGTCTACAGAACATTTGTTCCTTAAGGAATGGACATACACTATTTCGAGAATCAAGATAAAACGAGAAATGTTTACTATACTTTTCTTCTCGTCTCGATTCTCATCTCCAAAATGAGACAAAAATTTGAGTTAGCCTTGTCTCGTCTCGAATATAAAATTTAATTCTCCTCTAGATTTTGCTTGTTTTCTTTAGGAAACGAGATGAGAAATTTCTCTTCTCGATAGCAACATTAAGAAAAGCCGAAATATTCTTGCCAAAAGTCACGTTTCTGCTTATAATGGTATGACCTGAGCAATTACGAGCTTCTAAGTTTTAACCTTCTACGAGATAATCATTATTATTATTAGTTAATTATTATTACTACTATTTTTCCTGAAGATTTGATAGTTCAAGTATTGAGACATCTGAGTATTCAAACATCTGAAGATAATCAAACGTGTGTCATTGCCATTCAATTTGCCACCAAAAATCCTAAAGGAAATAAATAAACTTCCTGATATGGACGCAATCCGAGAATTTCGACAGTACTGGCAAGGGGCCTTGACCACTGAACCACGACCACTACGCGCTAAACATTTCGTCTTTGCTGTGTTTACGATAGGTTTCTTTGCCTCCGCTTACAAAGTTATACGTAATTTTTCTTCGTTTCCAAACGTCTTTCCTATTTCTCTTATGATAATATAAGTCAATAAACTTTGGCATAGTTTAAATTAATAACTTGGGTTGTTTTAAACCTTTGGTTCACAATTTAGTTTCTTCTCCACACCAAACTACAGATATAAAAAAATTTAATTCTCAAATTTAATTCTCATATTCTGAATTTGTTTCCTAAGGAGTTGCCATTATCTGGTCAAGGACTTATGTCCGGCATGATACATTTTGGTGTAAATAACCTTACAAGTAAAAACTGTTCGTTCCAAAGCTGAAGTTAGTAATATTTGTTGTTTAACTTTTGTGGCGTGATAGTGTAGGGGTAACGTAGCAGACTTACAAGCAGTACAGTTATCCAACCTAGGTTCGAGTCCTGTCTACGCCCAACTTGTTTTTTTTTTTATAAGAAAATGATCGTGAAGAGTCGACTTCTCATACTGGACTAGCAATCCTCAAGAATGTGGAAGCAAACATCTGTATCAGGATAGAAACGATTTACGAATGTTGGTTGGGAAACGGAAAGGAAATTACCATGACATTCGAAATACTTCATTGATCTGCAGCACTTTTCGTGTCATCTTTTTCAGAAAGAAACCCCAAAACCATTTGTTAAGCATAAGTTTGGGTGGAGCAATAGGTGAAATGGTGGTTATCTTGCAAGACTTCCTCGTGGAAAATCATGGTTCGATTACCCGTCAGGAAGTATCGTTTTCTCACATAAAACATTGGCAGCAACTGTGTGAATTACAACGTTAGGTTAGGTTATTCGCAATAGTTGAAATTGACACTGAATGTTCGAAACAGAGATGACTAGAAAATGTCCCTCTCTTTGGTTATTTCAAAACAAGATTTTATTTCTATTAGTTTGACACAAAATTGGATTCCATCTTATATTATAACTGTGTTTTATTCACATTTGAAATTTGGAACATACAAGGTCTGCTATATCTATAAGGAATATCCAATTCTCCTTTTGAACATTTGTAACTTTTCATAATGATACAGCTTGGACCTTTAATATAAGGTATTTCTGATAGAAATTTAGCAGTAAAGTAGCACTCGTTCAGTTTCTCTTTCTGTGTCATTTCTTTTCTTTCCTTCTTTTTGTTCAATTTGCATTAGTAGTCTGACATGGAAGGTATGACCTACGCTATCTATGCGGTTTATTAGAAGTATTTCGGATCAGTATCCAATGAGCACTACCTAATTTCTAACCGAACCACACGGAAATAAAGAATGTGTTAAACGTTTGACATTATTCTAGATGTCTCTCGAAGATTTACAGTTCTACTGGAAGTTAAGGATTTTATTTGACCCCCAAGTTTCGTATTCATTTTCAAAATGACTTAATGAATGTTTCAAGCATCCTCTATATTATTATTATTATTATTATTATTATTATTATTATTATTATTATTATTATTATTATTATTATTATTATTATTATTATTATTATTATATGATTTCTGGGATCTAGGCCTGTGCGATATGTCGATATATCGATATATCAATATTCGATATCGCGAATATATCAACATAGATATATAAACATCCTAAATTTACGATATCAATATTCGGGGGCGAGGCATATTGGGCCCCTAAGACTTGCCATAGATGAAGAAATAAAACAATTTTTACAATAATGTCTTCTAATGTCAATTTCTTTATGACCACAAATTGCAATGTAAATAAATCCACTTGGAAATTTGCAATATTATATACTGTAACTTCTTAGCCGCCAGAACTTTTCAGTTTCCGAAAAAAGAGATCAAAAAAGTACCTGTGCTAGTGTTTCGAACTTTGACCTAAAATTTATGTAGAGCAATTTTTTTTTTTTTTTTTTTTTTTTTTTGTTCCTGTCTTCTGTATATTTCCATCCCTTTTTGCCTTTGGGACCGCACATTGACAAAAGTGCACACATGACCGCTATATGCACACACGCTATCAGGTAAAGTCACAAATTTTGGAAAGGAAACGAGTTTTTAATAATAATAATAATAATAATAATAATAATAATAATTATTATTATTATTATTATTATTATTATTATTATTATTATTATTATTATTATTATTTTATTACAATTGGGTTTACAACTAGGATCTCATCTCTTTGTCTTGCTTGGGCGGGTCTCAAGTCTGCTACGCCACTAGTGTCCCTTATTCTGTGTTTCTCTCTCTTTCCCTTAAGTGTGAATGTTTATGTTTGTGCTGTTAGGCTTTTATATTAAGCCTTTACATTATGCAACTTTTTCATTTTTACAAGATTTTTTTTTTGGAAAAAATTGAGAAATTGCTTTTCTCTTATATCTATTTCTTACCATTCGTCTTGTTTGAACTGCTTAAATAAGATCATTTTGTAACTTTTTATGCCACCCATTGCCATTACAAAAATAAAATAATCATTCTTAACCATTTATTATATTCTCTTATTGCACTTTGCCACACTGCTACATTTGTAACAAAATTGAGGTATGCTCCGACGCCTTCCTAATTCTCAACACCCCATAACGATCGTGTTTTTTTTTTTTTTTTTTTTTTTTTTTTTTTTGTATTGCCTAGTATTGCTGGAAAGGGAGAATTGCAGGTAGTAATCCAATTTAGAGTTGTCCATACATATGTTCTTTTTCTGCAATCACCAAAGTAGCAGAAAATAGAGTGATGGCTTCCAGCCCGCAGTATCCCAGCCGTTAAGGTCACTCTGACCACGCCTGGGACTAATGTGCAAGTTGCCTCACCAATTACTATGATTTTCTTCAGCAGCTACTGGAGAGCTCATTTCTCGTCTGGGTGCTCCATTTAGACCAATTCAGTATGGGTAGCCCTTCTGCTAATAAACGTCGCCGACATAGCATGCAATCCTTTGCACCTGGCACTTAAGGTGGTATTTACTGGGGATGCTACTGAGTATAGGTCTACATAAATTTCATACAAATTACCTTTTTAAAAAAAATACGCATGTATTGTCTTTAAAACTTAGCAATCATTCCTATTCCTTGGGAATGAAATCGATCAAAGATAAGGAGTTAAATTTAACTACACCCCTCCCCATGAAATACGTCGTTTGCTTCTGCTGTATAGAACACTATTAATATGATATGCTAAAATTGTTTTTACTTTGATACTAAATAATATTGCTTACCCTTGTTTCGTTTTATTACAGGAACGGTGTATCCATCCTTATCAACAAAAGTTTGTAGCAACTCTTCACCTAAACAGATGGAATACATGACAAATGCAAAAATGGCACTCAATTCCTTTCTCATTGTTTTCACTTTTCCTTCAGGTCCTTAACTGAAAAAAAAAATATGAACACGAAATATTTTATTAGTTTCTCAAACAATAGAGAGTGTACATTTTGAAACTCCTAAAACATATAGAACTCCCCTTATTTGTATTTTACACTTGTGATACTATAATTCTGAACAAAATGGAAGTCCGAGTCAATAACTTTGAGGTAGTGTGGTGTGCTTCTAACTGAAAGTGACGCTGTGCTATCAACATTATGTAAAGCAGCAATTCCAAGTGAGCGAGCACAGTTCTTTTGATACAAAAATGAAATATATTATTCGGGTGCCTAGAAACTTTCGCCGTGCAGCCAATGAGAATCCTGTATCATTTAAAACACTCAATAAATGATGTGATCAGCTTTGACGATTAATGGTATGGTGAGGAAACATGGTGGTAGCAACCACGGAATATCGAAACAAAAAGTTGCAAATACTCCGAGATTATACAAACGCATTTATTGAAGTAAGATAAAAACAGTACGAGAGATTGGTGCGAAGTGATTTAAAATTCACAAAATTTTTCATCGATGTTTACGATTCGCTCAATACAAAGTCCAGATTGTACATAAAATCAAACTAAACTACCGACCACAATGAAAAATATCTCTAGTCCAAATCACTAGGGTTAGGGTGTGCAAGTGTGGACTTTTCTCTTTTAGAGCCAAAAAGGTTTCTGAGAGCAAAAACAAAATATGAAGAAAATTGCCTAAGCTTTTTTTTTAGGTAAACCCTCTGAAACATTCGCCTCTAAGAGTAAACTGCCCTTTTTCGATAGTTTCTAGAGATACCACTCATTCAATAGAGAAGCTAATGAAATACTGACATATATATATTTCTTAGGTACGTAGGAGCCATGAAACAAATAAAACTTCTTGAAAACTCGACTTCCATTTTTTCACGATCATAATATTTCCTTTTCTTCTGTCGTCATTCGAAGATGAAAAGAATTATTCAAAATGAGAAAAATTGTAGTTCAAATATGGAAAAATGCTGTGCTCAAAATATAGTGAATTCACTTCATATTTTAAAGAATTAAATTCCTAGCATTACGGCCCACGAATGACTATAACAGGCTATAGACTAACAAGTAAGGGACCATATGGTTGTCGCGTAAATCAGATGCAGACATACGCCATCTGATTGAGCATGAAAAGATATGGAGAACACATAAATTTAAGGTGCTAAGGGCCATAGGGAGCGGAGTGAGGGAAGAGGAAACATTGAATGTCGGCAAAATTGAAGAAAGTCAGGAATGACGGAAAAAGTTAATTTCTTGCAAACAGGGAAAGAAAGTCAACCAAAAGAAAAAAAAACTAAACATAACAAGGGCATCAAGGACGAAGAAAGATCATAATCAGGGTTGCCATCCGGACCACAGTGTTGCCAGCGCTGCATAACATTGATATGGAAAATATAGCACAGTATAGCAATTCATGCACTAGGAAAAATATTAGTAACACAAAAGACAATTGAAAAGACTCTGTACACGTGCGTAAAAAGGTTTAACGTAGTCGTGAGTGAATATTACACCCGCGTGAATACAAATGGAGGAAAATAGAGAACAGTACGCACCATTTGCAGTTTAATTGCAGTTGACGTGAAGATCACGAATGAATGCGTGGTCAACACACAAACATTTCTCGCAGTGAGCACAGCAGATAAAAGCAAGCTGGTCACACGCGTCTCTGCAGCATTCCTCTGTGAGTCCTTTTTCAAAGCAATATGCGGAAGGTGTTTCAAACTGTCCAGGATGTTCATTGGAGTAGCCACATTTGAGAAACGTAAACGTCAAAACTTGCCTTCGGCAGAACACCGATCATCATCATCATCATGGAACGATGCTCCCAAACACTTTCGTTTCTGTGTTATCATGTGTACCCCCTTCACTTTCATATCTGTATTTGTTCTCCCTCATGTACATTATTCACTCACGACTATCGTTAAACCTATTTACGCACGTGTACAGATTCTTTTCAATTGTCTTTTGTTACTAATATTTTTCCTAGTGCATGAATTGCTATACTGTGCTATATTTTCCATACCAATGTTATGCAACACTGGCAACACTGTGGTCCGGATGGCAACCCTGATTATGATCTTTCTTCGTCCTTGATGCCCTTGTTATGTTTAGTTTCTTTTGGTTGACGTTCTTTCCCTGTTTGCAAGAAATTAACTTTTCCCATCATTCCTGACTTTCTTCAATTTTGCCGACATTCAATGTTTCCTCTTCCCTCACTCCGCTCCCTATGTCCCTTAGCACCTTAAATTTTTGTGTTCTCAATATCTTTTCATGCTCAATCAGATGGCGTATGTCTGCATCTGATTTGCGCGACAACCATATGGTCCCTTACTTGTAAGAATGTTAACATGTATATCCTATAAGCAACATTAACATAATCGAGGGACGTCGGTAGCTCATCGCTCATATTACCGTTATTCTTGACCAGTGTTTGAACTGGAAAAAAAGCAGAGGCTGTATGTTTTATTACGATTTTGACTCGACATACCGGCTATCTAAATGTTGAAATACAGTGAGGGTATGTTGCCTGAAATATTGCATTTCTATTTACATAATGACTGAAAGCCACTGGAGAGTTTCTCTTTACTTAGCGGGAGTGGGGGGCATGGAGAGACTTTGATCCATAGCCAACAACTTTCTAAAAAAATCAAATTAAAAATCCCCTTATGTTGTGTTATACAGAATTATACACGAAAATGCTCAAAAGCCGAGTTTTTATATTACCAATTTTCTTCGGGAAAACTCCCGGACCCCCATATCGAATAAGTTGTATTTTAAAACGCATAAGATCCGCCCCCTACAGCAGACATCCCCTAAATCGGCCCATGCTCAAAACACGACATTTATATGAATCAAGACAAGAAGACACATGCATAACAAAGAAACAATTCAATATGACACATCAAAATATAAACTAGGTGAACTTCTTTGAAGACACCTCATTTTAAAACAAATGGTAGGAACAAGATAACGAAAATGTCCGTGTTGTCAACTTATAAATTATTTCTACATAGGAAATAACATATTTTTAACGTGCAAAGCTATTCGTCAATAATTGTGTACAAAAATGGGCTTGTTAATGGTATTTAGCATCTACTTTCCAATAACGGTATGTTCTAATCATTGGAAAACCAGAGAGGGTATGCCTTCACCACTGAAAAACCAGAGCCAGTATGGCATACAACCGCATACCGTCTCACTTCGACCATTGTCCTTGACTTTCTACCAGAGTTCCCTATCTGTTAATTCAGCTAATTGTTTAATTGCTTCAACACGGAAAATTCTGTCCTACTGAGAATCAAACATGATACTACACGCAAAAAACTTGAAATCATTAACAATGGGGCATATTTTACATCACTTTCTTTAAAAAGGTATTGAAGCTTATTTCCCTATTTTCATTCCTCCTCCTGGAATATTTCCTGCAGAATTATTACGAATCTCTAATTTCAGTGACGATTTATTAGTTATGTTTGAAGTCAGTTGACATGTTCATATACTTTCATAAACGTGTAAGTTGACTACTCTCCTTCGATTCATCATTTTTTTAAAATTGTTAATGTTACAGTAGTGCACGCAGAAACATTTTTAAAAAATCTTTGTTTTATTCCCACGATTATGCCGGCTTGGCTAAAGGAGACGGTGATGATGAGAAATGAAGGAAATGATAGAATGAAAAATTGGGAGGAAACGGGAACCCTGAGAAAACACGCATGCGGTGTTTGTCCACCACAAAGTTCACATGGCGCGAGCTGAGATCAAACCAAGGACCACGTGCACCAAAGGTGAACGCTCTACCTCTTATATTTGAGTAAGCGGCCTGTGTAGCAGTAAGGATATATGAAACGACATACAGCTTAATGTGAAATCCGAACCAAATGAACTCCCAGGAATTCAACCCTGGTCCCCTACGGCAAAGACACGTAAACTATCCACATCGCCACGAGAGAGCTAACGTTACTAAACACTAAGAACAGAAACAGAAACTATTATTAGAGTTAAGAAAAAGTACACAAATCATTGTTAGAAGCTAAGAAGAAATGAACAGAAATCATTATTAGAAAGTAAAAAATAGGAACAAATTATTAACGTGGGTTCCTGTCACCACGGGATAGCGCGTCCTCAGGTTGCGGATCGAGGAGAAGGCCTCTAGATATAGAGGTTAGCTGCGAATATACTGAATAAGCAGTCGCGGACAGCCGACTAGGTGTGGTCCTCCAGCCTGGGGGTTTGGGTAGGGCTAACAACCTCATCCTGTAAAAAAAAAAAAAAAAAAAAAAAAAGCACTTGTTCAGAAATATTCACAAAAGCCTCGGACAAGGACTGATAATTTGGCACGACCTCAGCAAAAGAAAAGGGACATGAGATTTGGAACATGGAATATTAGGAGTCTTTATAGGGCAGGCGCGTTAAAATCCGTAACGAATGAATTAGAGAAATACAGGATGGACGTAGTAGGAGTTCAGGAAGTTAGGTGGGAAGGAAATGGATCTGAGAATTCCGGAAATTTTACGTTCTTTTACGGGGAAGGAAATAAAAATCACCAGTTAGGAACAGGGTTTTTCATTCATAAACGTATATTACCAGCAATTAAACGGGTTGAATTTGTTACTGATAGACTTTCTTTTATTACTATTAAGGGACGGTGGTGTGATATTATTGTTTTAAATGTACATGCCCCAACTGAAGATAAAGATGACGATATAAAAGACAGATTTTACGAAGAAGTGGAACGGATATTTGACCAACTTCCGCGATACCATATGAAGATTCTATTAGGAGATTTCAATGCGAAGGTAGGACGAGAGGATAATTTCAAACCGATTATAGGGAACGAAAGTCTGCATAAGGAAAGTAATAACAACGGTGTTAGACTCGTGAACTTTGCAACATCCAAAAACCTAATCGTGAAAAGTACAAAATTCCCACATCGCGACGTTCATAAATACACTTGGACATCACCAGACGGAAAAGCACACAATCAAATTGATCTCGTTTTAGTAGATAGAAGAAGGCAATCTAGCATAATTAATGTCCGGTCGTTTAGAGGGGCTGATTGTGACACTGACCACTACCTGGTAGCAGCGATAATACGAGAGAGGTTATCGTTGAATAAAGGTAATATTCATTGTCCGAAAACGGAGAGATTCAATTTAAAGAAATTAGAAAAGAGCCAGGTAAGAGAGAAATACCAGATTGAAGTTTCGAATAGATTCTCGGCTTTAGAAGATTCGGAGTGCACTACTTTTGAGGATACCTGGATTGAAATTAGAGATAGCATTAAAATTTCAGCAAAAGAAAAATTGGGACAAGCGGAAATACGTAGGAACAAACCATGGTTCGACGAGGAATGCATAAAACTAGCAGAGAAGAGAAAACAGGCAAAATTACGCTGGCTACAAAATCCGAATGAAATAACTACACAAAAGTTCGCAGATATCAGGCGGGATACTTCCAAAACTTTTAGAACAAAGAAACACGATTTTTTGAAAGCTAAAATTAAGGAACTTGAAGATAATAGTAAAAATAAAAACATCTGGGACATGTATAAGGGAATCAACGAATTTAAGAAAGGCTATCAACCTCGTGCTTATATATTAAAGAAATCTGACGGTACAGTTCTCATTGACACGGATAGCATCTTGAATAGATGGAAAGATTTCTTTGACGATTTGCTTAACACGCAACCAAAAACTAGTGTGAGTGGAGAAAAAGTGATACAGACCGCAGAACCGTATATTCCAGAACCCAACCGAATAGAAGTAGAAACCGCTATAAAGAAATTAAAGAAACACAAATCTCCGGGTGTAGATGAAATTCCGGCTGAGTTAATTTTAGCTGGAGGCGAAAAATTGTGGAACAAGATACACAAACTCATTCTCCTTATCTGGAACAAGGAAGAATTGCCACAAGAGTGGAAAGAATTAATCATTGTTCCAATTCACAAGAAAGGCGACAAAACTGACTGTAATAATTATCGAGGCATTTCTCTTCTGTAAACATCCTATAAAATCCTTTCAAATATTCTGTTAGCAAGACTGACCCCATACGCAGATGAAATTATTGGAGATTATCAGTGCGGATTTAGACGAAATCGATCAACTATCGACCAAATATTTACCATTCGCCAAATACTCGAAAAAAAGTGGGAATACAATACCCCGGTACATCAATTATTTATTGATTTTAGAAAGGCGTACGACTCGGTTAGGAGAGAAACATTATACAACGTTCTTACAGAACTTGGAATACCGAGAAAGCTAATTAGATTAAATAAGATATGTTTAAATGAATCCCAAAGTAAAGTCCGGGTAGGAAAATTTTTGTCTAAGATTTTTCACGTCGAAAATGGCCTGAAACAAGGAGATGCGTTGTCGCCATTATTATTTAACTTCGTTCTGGAATACGCTATAAAAAAAATCAAAGATAGCAACCAGGGCCTAGAGTTGAACGGTATTCACCAGGTTATGGCATATGCTGATGATGTAAATTTAATAGGGGATGATAAGAGAACAATAGAAATAAATGCAGAGATCTTATTAAACGCTTGCAGGGACATGGGTTTAGAAGTAAATGCAGAGAAAACTAAATACATGGAAGTGCGTCGAGACCGGAATACAGCAAATTATGGATGCGTTAAAATATTAAATAATACTTTTGATAAAGTGAATAGTTTCAAATATCTAGGATCAATATTAACAGAGGAAAATCATATTCACGAAGAAATTAAATGTTGACTCAAAGCAGGGAATTCGTGTTACTATTCGGTTCAAAATCTCTTGTCGTCGCGAATTCTGTCGAGGAATTTGAAGCTTAAAATATACAAAACGATAATTATGCCTGTTGTTCTGTATGGCTGCGAAACATGGTCACTTACTCTAAGGGAAGAACATAGACTGAAAGTATTTGAGAACAAAGTATCTGAGACGAATATTCGGACCCAAGAGGAACGGGAATGGGGAATGGCGGAAACTTCATAGCGAGGAACTACATAATTTATATGGTCTACGCAACATTGTTAGGGTCGTAAATGTCTAGGAGGCTTAGGTGGGCGGGTCATGTAGCTAGAATGGAAGAAAGTAGAAACGCTTTCTAAGTCTTGACTGGAAGACCAATCGGAAAACGACCATTAGGAAGACCTAGGCGCAGATGGGAGGACAATATTAAGATGAATCTCGCAGAGATTGGAATACAAAGTAGAAACTGGATGCAGTTAGCTAAGGATAGAAGTCAGTGGAGAGCTTTTGTGAACGCGGCATTGAACCTCCGGGTTCCATAGGCCATAGAATTAGTTAGTTAGTTTTTAAATGGAAAGGAAGACAAATCACGAATAGAGAGTAAGAAATAAGAATAGAAGTCATTATTAGAGACTTTAGAAATAAAACAGAAATCATTAATAGCGGGTAAAGAAAACGAACACAGACGAACACAAAAGAAGAGAAATTACTAATATAGGGTAAAGAAACAGAAACAGAAATCATTATTAATTAGTAATAAAAAAACTGAAATAGTTAATAGAAAATAAGAGAAGAAACGCAAATTCATTATTAAAGAATAATTTTAAAAAGAACAGAAATTATCACTAGAAAGTAAAGAAATAGATCAGAGGTCACTAGTAGAGAATAAAGAAAGAAGAACAGAAATCAGTATTAGAGAATAAAGAAACAGAACCGAAATAATCAATTGAGAGTAAAGAAAGAACAGATATCACTATTAGAAAGTAAAGAAACAGAATAGAAATCACAAATATAGTGTAAACAAAGGAAAACAAATCATTATGACAGAATTAGCAAATAGAAGAGAAATCATTAATATAGAGTAAAGAAAAGAACAGCATGAATCATTCTTAGAAAGAACACAAAAGAACAAAAATCATTAAAGAGCATTAAGAAAAAGAGATGGAGGTACAGTACATTTGAAATAATTTTAAGGCATTACTCGAGCAGACGGTTCCACCAAATTTTCACACATTTATTGTATTTTCCGGTTTCTTTTTGCAGAACACCCTAAATGAGGAGCTACTGTTAAACCGCGAACCAACTTGTGCTAGCTGACCATTAAAAAGCACGAACGCTACCTAACCGAGCGCAGGAGCGTAGCAGGGGAGCCAGAATCTTAGCGACGGGGTGCGCCCGTAGGGAGTACGCGCGTTAGCGACGGGTGTATACGCATAAACAAGGATAGTGAAAAAATACTTTAAAATATGCGTAATAACCGTCTGCTCGAGTGAACCCTATCTTGGATATGGCAAAATGCACCAATGTATTAGAAATGTCAATATTTTCTCCTCAGTTAATTTCGATCCTTCAAAAAAGGTACCTTTCACAGCTGATACATGAGTGTTACACTGTCTTCCTTTCTTACCTTTACGACAGAAAAATTTGTATGTATTGCCTCTGAATTTTTACTTCTTTTCCACACTTCGCAGAGTTGATTTTACGCTTCATCATACCATGATGCTGCAGAAACTTTATTATATAACGCTCTTAACCACAAAATTCTCTGCAATAAAACTGTATGTTTGCATTACATCCATCGCACAGGTCCATGAGTAACGTATGAACTGGAAATTCCCGATGTTTATTTCTACCCTATTTGCATTCTTGTATTCTTCCGCCTTCCGCTTCAGTAAATAGTTACACATACAATACCTTAATTACTATTCAAAATTCATTGCAATATGTTGTGCAATGACAGAAATTACTTATATTAACACTCTCATTCCTTCACGAAAAATGTTTCACATCATATTTCACTTATAAATTTTGTTTTTGATAGAACCGTCTGCTCGAGTGAACCCAATTTTAAATGTTATTGTATCTTGTGAAAATTTGGGAATATGAAGGAGGAAGGGCTCTGATATTGATATCTCTCCCTGGAATTGTAATGTGAAAAAATATTCCTCTTTTTTTATATTTCTTGGCACTTTAACAAAATTTACTCCCGAAAAGTATATTTTTATTGATGAAATGTGGTATTAAAATGAGGTGTCACATGCTATAATTTTCATTTTTCAAACTTCACTTTAATTCAAAATGGCGGATTTCAAGATGGCTGCCGTCAAGAATACCCTTACCGTAACACTTCCCTCTAGGCATAATATGTTTTACTGAAGCTTTTCTCCACTTATTATCATTAATATGCGGGTTAGAAGCGTAGGTAAGGGACTTCCGCACGTAGTAAGTGAACAATTAAATGCCTGTAACTTTTCTCCAAATCAGTGTATCTCAAAACTAGGTTCACCGTTGTCTTCCTGATTAAATTCTAGTCCGAAATTATGTATCATATTACCCTATTCCCATTTTAAAAATTTGACCTTAATTCAAAATGGCGGATTTCAAGATGGCTGCCGTCAAGATCATACCTACCATACAAATTCCCCCTAGGCCTTATATGTATCTACATGGTTATTCTTTCATTAACGCTCCCTTTACAAAGGTTAGTAAGGGACTTCTGCAGTAATCTCTAATAACCACATCACAAATCTTAAAAATTTAAAAAAATAGAAAACATGCACCATGGCAAAAATTTCTGTCATCACAAATAATGCATATATGTCCTCTATCAGCTAGAAAAATTTCATTGAAATCGGAGCCGGACAATTGGGAGATGTCCCTTGTAAGTTTTTATGTCTACTGGAAGTAACCTATACATTTTAAATCAAGTGACGTAACCATGTGTAATTTTTACAATGCTTCTAATTATTCCCCTTGAAAGGCAAAATTTTCAGTTTCCAGATTCTGTCTTTTACTTGTATAGCAAGTCCTTTATTTGTAGCACATTTAAAGTTTCCCTGTCTACAGTAAGTACCCTATAGGGTTTTAATCAAGTCACGTAATTTTGGCCTTCCTTTTTATTTTTCTCCTTGGAGGGTAAATTTTCTAGTTTTCAGATTCTTTTCCTTTATTTTATCATAAATCCTACACTTGTGCCAAATTCTGAATGTACATGTTTACAAGAAGTACCCTATAGATTTTTGACGTAATTTTGGCCTCGCCCGTATTTTTCTACCTTGGAGGGAGAAATTTTTCAGCTTTCTCTCTCTCTCTTGCTTTCCTTTTATCTGTATCACCAATCGTACATATGTGTCACATTTCATGTTTCTATGCCTACAAGAAGTATCCAATAGCTTTTGAATCAAGTGAATTAAGTTTGGCTGACCCCTATTTTCCCTTTAGAGGGGGAAGTTTGTAATTTTCGGTATTTTTTCTTTGCTTGTATCACAAATTTTACTTTTGTGCCAAATTTTAAGTTTCCATGTCTGCAGAAAGTGCCACGTAGGTTTTGATAAATGAGTGAGTGTCAAAATTTTAGAGTTTTGGGGGATTTCATGACCCTCTTTCTTTTAAATGGTTGGGAATAAAACATTTAATATTTATAAAGGACATGGCCTGATTCAGGTTAATTTTCGTTGCACATCTTACTGACAAGGGAAATTATGGATGTTCGAAAAATGTTTGTAATATATTAGAACTTGGCTTGGCGCACTGTTATGTGTCTTGATCTTACCTACTTGGAGCGCTCTGTGTTACAACTTGCCTTTAGGTCTGATTGAGAAGACAGTTATTTCATTAACTAACGCAGCTTGTGTTTCAATATGAAGTAGCAACCAAAATAAATTGCCAGAGAATGCGCGAGTATACAGCACGTATGAACCCTGCGGGAACGCAATAAAGATTGCAAAGAGTTACATCATCCAAACACACTAGTTTGTCGTGAACGGAATTATCATAAATCGTATCACCGGGAAGGCCCCCATGACGGATACAGCTCGTGAACTTGTTTCATGAAATCCACTTGTTTCCACTTTAAGTGGTTGCTGTTAAGTATGAAGAGAAATAGGACGTAAAATTGTTTAATAATAATAATAATAATAATAATAATAATAATAATAATAATAATAATAATAATAATAATAATAATAATAATAATAATAAATGGTATGCGAAAATTGATAAATCGTGTGTAGTGCAATCACAAGGAAATACTCGTGATGTGAAACCACTGAAACAATGCAGTCTCCAGTGTGACATAAAGAAGAATGCTTCTGCGTGTTCGATTTCTGAAAGACCTGGTATAAGTGATTCTCAAGAAATGCCAATTTGTGACAAAGTTCCTATTAGATTTTCACAAAAAGGGAATTTTGTTTAACAAATAACATGAATTCTTAAACATGAAGTCACTCAAAAGAAGAAGGAATAAAAACGCGTACTTTGTATAGTAGGTGATTGATGATTGGATTGGATTTTGAGTTTAACGTCCCGTTCAGTAATGAGCGTTTATGAGACGTGGACCTACAGCTTAACGTGAGATTCGAACCACATGAGCACCCGCCGGAAATCGAACTCGGGTCTTTCGCGTCAAAGGCGTGTGCTCTATCCACATATCCACTAGAATAGCTCTCGACGATTAATAATGTAGATGAGATATTGTTAGATTTAATCGTATGTAAATTGCTGAAACCCATGAACACCACAAAAGGATTTTGTTTTAACACAAAGCTTGTAATGTGTATTAACTGATTCCTTGAGCTTGAATGGAAGACACCACGTAAACATGAGATAACTTCACTTCTTAATGTATTCCAATTCAATATTAATTAAGTCTTCGGTTGTTATTAAAGACATAGATTAGTGTTGTATAAATAAAGAAGAAAAGCTGCTCGGTTACTGTAATGTTCAATATGGCATGATTGTAGGGTTTTACTTTATTCAGATATTTGTTGCTGGAGAAAGTACAGTACATTGAAAAACTTAAATTGTCTCATTTCAATTTAGATATCTTCAATAGAGAATAACTCAACCTCTGAGGAAGATTGAAAAGTATTTGTAAATGTCAGTAATATTTGTTACGATATGTGTAACGTTTCTTGTTACGAAGATGTTACTGTTTTTCTAAAGACAAAGGTTTCTATTCAGAGAAACTTTTTTTAAAATTTGTATATTTTTTTACATTATGAAAAATATCATGCTCGCTTCAAATGACAAAGCAGTAAAGCACGTAAATTATCTTTTTCATCTCGTTCTCCAGAATTCTTGTTAATGCACGTAGCGTTCGTTTCTTACATGATGTTTCATCTTCGGTATGTCATTAAAATATAAAACCAAGGTCATGAGCACCCTCCCTGTTGGTCTAATGTCTAGACCAGTGGTTCTCAAACTTGTTGTTACTGCGACCCACATTAAATAGTAAGAAAGTATTTTGTGGCCCACCTACTTTTATTCAAATACATACTGACATTCTACGTAATGGTGGTGGTGTATTTCAAAGCAATTAAATTTTGTAAATCATATCTCTTAATTCCAGTTCAATCAATAACAGGCCGAACGACTGATTAACATGAAATTTATTTGGGGACGTTGTGAATATCCGAGCGACCACGATTGTTACAAAGTAGAGTTTGATGATTAAATATTAATAAATAAAAATTTAGTTGGTTTCTTTTATGCCTATCGCAAATATCTCACTTTCAAATTAAATTGCAATGTAAATTTATGAGTATAGTGGCCCTGTCGGTACAAGAATATCAGTCGGTGACGAACGAGGGAGTGTAATGTAAATTCTTTCTCAGTAATTGTATCATATGAAATTGTACACAGGTGGAAAAGGTTAAAATGTTGCCATAGAAAGGAACACAGATCTAACACTACTCCCGACCAATACCCTACTCAGCTCATTCACTATCTTTTCATTCTAACCCAGCATCTCTACTGACTGTATAGTAGGAGAGGGCTATGACCACTTAGTTTTCATCTCAATAACAAACGCTTCCAATTTTCGTTTTCTGAATAATACTTCATAACATATGATTCTGCATCAAAATAAAATGTTCACAATTAAAAGGAAAAGCTTCTCGCGACCCACTAAGAAACGATCCGCGACCCACACTTTGAGAAACACTGGTCTAGCCCGTGTGCTTTGGTGAACATTGTTCCGAGTTCCATTTCCGGTAAGAAAGTACAAAAATTTAATTTCACAATCATTCACTTCTCTTAAATCTAAATCTACGCTCACTCGGTCCTGTACGTAGGCCCTACATAGTAATAGCATAAAAGAATCGTAAGGATAATTCATAAAAGTAAGCAATTTTCTTCTCTGCCTTGCAAGACTTTTTTTCTGTAAATTTACAGGATTCTGCTGCCATTCCATTACTGTTTAACCTAGTGTAACGCAAGAAATAGTTAAGGGGCCGCGGTGGCTCAGTGGTAGAATGTTCACCTCTGGTGCATGGGATCCCTGATTCAAACCCAAGTTGCGCCAAGTGGACTTTGCGGTGGAAAAACACCATGTGTGTGGGTTTCCTCCGAGTTCTCCCGTTTCCTCCCACTTTTTTCATTCCAGCATTTCATTCATTTCTTATCATCACCGTCTCCTTTAGCCTAGCCTGCATAACCGTGGGACGTAAAACTCAAAGATTTCATTTCATTTTCTTTTGCAAGAAATAGTTAATATTAAAATAATTGGCACTTAAGCTAATATTACGATAAAACACTTTTTAATTTCAACCAATTATAGGGTAGTCCAGTGGTTCTCAGCCGATGTGTCGCGACACATTGGTGTGTTACGAAGACACCTAAAGTGTGTGGCGAAATTTTAGAATTTAAAAATCATGAAGAATTTAATAATAATTAATGAAAATCGAGAAAGACTGTACCAGTCAGCGTCTTCAGCGGCAGCAATGATGCTCGGTGCTATATAGAGTCATTATAAATACTAATAGGTTTCAGTATTATAATAAGACATTATTATTATTATTATTATTATTATTATTATTATTATTATTATTATTTATAATAATAATAATATCAAACAAGTGTGGGGCGATGTCTGGAAGTTCACTAAAGTGTGTCGTCAGTCAAGAAAGGTTGAGAACCACTGGGGTAGTTACTGCTTTTGGTTGTAATTGAATAACGCCACGAAAGAACTTTTCCTTGTGATTCATAATAGCTTTGGGCTTAAATTCTAATAGTAAATTATCTTAACTACCCTTACCTTGCTATCTTGTGGAATTTGCACACTTCACGATGGAAACCGTGACTCGTAGCTTCTCACCTTCTCCTATACAACGTAACAAACTGCAGAAAACGAAAACCGTGAGGAATTTTTTTGTACTTTATAAAGCCTAAACTTGGAAGTATAAAGCCAGCAACTAACCTATGAACACTCAATAACAAGAATGTATTCATCAATTTGCATTTCAACGTAGGCACGAGGATAGCAACTTCCTCGCCGTTGGATGCTATGCCTCCGGCGTTTTGATGGGTTTGGCGAGGTCAACGTATACGCATTTCATTGCCTTCATTTCGAGGAGGAAAATAATGTGAATAATTCCGTTTGGTAATCCATCCACAATAATAATAATAATAATAATAAGTAAATTTATCTTTATTCGGCGGGAAGCAGGTCGCTTTTATCAGTAGTATGTTGATACTTTTGTTAATTTTAATAACATTGAATAGAAAAATCGCCATCATTTGTGTTTTGGCATCGCTGGTTTTGTACTTGCTGAAAGCTGACAAGAAAGATTCGACTTAATATACGCTTCAATTAAAATGCAGTATTGATATTCACGTTATCTTACAAACTATTCGCTTTAGAAATGCATCAGTACGCGAAGCCTTATAGCACGCTGTCTGTCCGTCCGTCTATCTGTTGGTAGGAATCAGTGCAAAAATTGTAGAGATAGGGAATTTATTTAAAAAATGGATTCAGTTTCATAAGAATAAATTCCATCTCTCCCATTAACCCTCCATTTAAACCAGAAGTGGTAGAAAGCAGCAATTTCCGGTTACAACGTTGTTGCTCATGGAGTTATTGTAGGTTACAGTTGTTGTAAGCTACAGGTAATTCAAAGGAAGTTGGCTCTTCGAATTCACTTAGTATTTTTTTATAAACCGTAAGACGGGGTTACTTTGCACATCAGGGGTTACTTTCCACAAAACATGAAAAGAGTTGCACAGTCCTCTGTCGGTAAAACCATGAACTGTAAAGAGAAAGTTTCGACTGCCACCGTAAGATACAACATCTATTAACCGTGTGCATCAACGAAGTGTAAACGAGCGTTCACTCAAACGAGTTCAACATTAAACTTTCAAGTTTAAACGTGGTTCCAGGACTTTTGTTGCACCATTGAAAGTTGAAGTTCAGTACATCTCGTTTAAGTAAATTTCGGTCAATTTGTAAAATCGAGTTTCAATTATCGTAATAGTGATGGAAAACATAATGAAACCACGAGCAGAAAAAAAAATAAAATAAAAAATAAAAATTCAAGAAATATATTGTAATTTCATTAGTGGAAAAATGCAAAGACATTATTGAATGTAAACAGACTGACTTAGATCAACGAAGTTTAAACCGCCAAATTCGGCCGTTCAAGCTAAAACCAAGTTTATTCACCATTTGACCGAGGTGGCTTCAAAATTTGAATAGCCAAAAAATTATATCATGTAATTATGTAGTTTAAAGTAAATATCTTAAAAACCGTTAAAGCAATCAAAACAAAAGCTGCACAATATAATGAGAACAAAATACCCTATCGAAAGCCATAAACAGTGTTTTCATAGGTGAAGCTGTGTTGCCAACTCAGAATAAAATATTTTAAAATAAATACCACCATATACAAGTGTGTACAAATTTAAAATTCACTATTATCACTAAATATGACAGTGAAGTGTATTGGTACAGTGTTGCACACTATTGGAGCTAGGTATGCTGAAAATGTGCAATGGAGAAGTCTGATATGTTGCAACAGGTGGTTATAAAGGAATCTGGGTCTCTACTATGAATTTAGTTCAAATGCATAACGCAGATAGTATAACATTGAAAAATGTCAGCAGTGTCATAAAATATTGATGCATTTGAAAAACGAAATCGAGTGATTCCATTATTACGTTCTGCGTCACTTCCGAAGCTATATAGGAGTGCAAAGTGGGGTCCGAATCACTATGAAAGAGAAAGATAACAATGAAATGTAAGTTGAAAAGTACAACAAAAACATGTCCGAGGCGGGATTGGAACCCGCGATGCCTAATATGTCGGTTATCTAGCCTTCTAGACCACACCGCTATCCGGTCCGAACGAAATAAGTTAGTAGTAAAATAACCATATTTCCATTGTGAATATGGTAATATTACAGTGTATAAACATAATCATATGGTATGTAGGAGAAGAAGTAAAAGAATATGTTACTTAACACTAAAGACCAACCAAGAAAGTACTCTTCCAAATATTGATAAAATAACCTGGAGAACCAGTTTACAGAATTAGAAAAAACACGTTTCTTTCCTCAAGTGTATCATTTTGTTTTCGCAAGTTGTCTGCTTTTTCATCGGAGCTACAGAAGTATATTGCAAAATTCTCACATTTTTTAAATGCATTCCTTTATTATCCTTTGTTTCCACATATCACACTTCTCCATTGTACATTTTTGACACATGTAGCTCCAACAGTGTGCAACACTGTACCACTACACTTCACTGTCATGTTTAGTACTAATAGTGCATTTAAAATTTGTGCACACTTGTATATGGTGCTATTTATACTAAAATATTTTTATACTGAGTTGGAACACTGCTTCACCTATGAAAACCCTGTTTATGGTTTTCGAGAGGGCATTTCGTTTTCATTATATTGTGCAACTTTTGTTTTGATTGCTTTAGCGGTTTTCAAGATATTTACTTTAAACTACATAATTCCATGATATAATTTTTTGGCTATTCAAATTTTGAAGACCCCTAGCTCCAATCCTTCTGGTCCATAGCACCACACGTTGGCCGCCATGTGCATAATTCTGATGCACAAATAGTGGGGTGCAAAATACTCCGAAATATGGCTTGGCGGCTAACGTGTTAAATTTTGCTCATGGTTCATTTCTCATTATGCACTATCAGATTTGGTATGTGGCAATCAGATTTTAGCGACAACTTGTGGGATCCTCCCGTGTTCGATAGAAAATTACTACTGCTGGTAGGCCTACCTCCTGCCTTCTAATTTTAGGAGAATTTCCTATTTAGGTAGATGCCGGAATGGATTTCTTGTTTGAAAATAAATTAAGAACAGTGGCTTATCCAGAAAATTAGTTCGAGATGAGCTTTACTCAGAAAAGCTTAGTTCTTTTTAGAAATTACTAGACTTTTGGGGAAACTTGAAGCTTATTCGCAAACGAATGACGAACATTAGATTAAAAAAAAAAAAAAGAAAAGAAAAAATCATGCAATTTGGGTGGGCTTCACCCTCAAAGCCCCAAACCTCATAAATATTCTACTGATTACGTTTGGGATGATATTCTTGGACATAGATAAAGAGCAACCAAGGCAAATCAGTTCAAGTAGATTTTTTCTGTTCCTGAGTTCGCATTTTTGTGGGGCATATGCAGGGATGTAGCCAGCAGGTTTATATAGAAGGGGCCCATCGTTTTCGAAGGGAGGCCAGCTACAATGGACAACTCCCTCCCCCAAAAAAGTCTTGTAGCTAGTGCTTTTGAGGCCTGAAAAACCAGAAAATGTTGGTTTCCTCCCGGAAAACTAAAAACACTGTTTTCTTTTGTGGCGATCAACTTACAATATTGTACTTTTAATTCTAAGAAAATATTAATAAAGTTCCCAACTCAAATTTAAGAATACCAAAGAGAATTGCTAATAGAACAATTTCAAAAACAAAATGAATTTATAGTAAACATAAACTATTCATCGATATTTTACTCGTATTAAAATTAATTAGAAAACTAATTATGGAACATCACAGGAAACGTACTAATTAGGAAGCATCATAGATGGTGAGTGTATTCTCGCCAATATTCTCGCAAAAATTCCGCAATATTAACGCGTTAGCCTTAAAAATAATGGGTTAAGAGTAAAGCGATTGTTATAATACTTAGATTTTCTCCAATATTCTCAATTTAGAGTACGTTATTCAACGACCTTTCAATAAGACAAAGTAGCTAATAAGCTAATTCGAATAAGCTTAATTCAACTGTAAGACCGTAAGGTGAAGACAACAATTATTATTATTATTATTATTATTATTATTATTATTATTATTATTATTATTATTATTATTATTATTATTATTATTATTATTATTTTGATAGTGGTACTGTTAGAAGGACACAAGGTAGAAATTATATATTATTATTATTTTAACATAGTTGGATGTACAAAGTATATGTATATTATTATTATTGTTATTAGTATTAATGCATGACAACTTCTTAAAACTCTCTCAGCGAATATTTCGAATGGTACTGCTTGTTCTGTCTAATTGGAATCAGTGTTGCCACAATCCTCGGTCTGGAGTGGGCTGAAAAATAGTACCAAATTGAGACAAAAAGGACTGAATTCATTATTTTGTATCAGTGTAATACATGGTTCTATAACACGAAACTAAAAGAGGTAAAGTTCTAAAACACACACACCCTCTGCCAAGTCCAAATCAAGAAAGTGCTCTTTTTAAAAATTATTTTTTAAAAACATCCAAATAGCAGGACCCAGTGATATAACAATGGCCTTTGGCGCCCCTAAGCAAAATACCTAGTGGCGCCCCCTCACCAATTTAATAGACCAATGTATGACCATCTGTAACTTACGCGTATGCGCCACATCCCACATTTGACTAGCTTTGGGCAGTGTTGCCAATATGAAATTTTTCTTTCCGCTAAAACGGCTAAAAATTCGCTAACTGCAAAAAAAAAGTTATCACGTCGTTGAGATTAGAGCCTAAATAAGTCAGTATCGTCCTCATCCATTTAACACTACATCATCTCAGTCAACATCAGGAGCGGACGAAGGCAAAATTTTCACCCTGTCAATGAGTCTTCCCCCCCCCCCCACACACCTAGTCGTAGCCTATATTTTACATTTTATTACAGTGATGTTAGAAAATTTATTTTCGGGTGCTCGTTTGGGCGCCCCTGACGTTAGCGTCCTGGGCAGTTGCCCGGTTTGCCCAACCTTTGGTGCTTGGAGAATTTGTCGTTATTGCTGAAAGCTTGTTGCGCAGGGGAATTTTATTTATAGTTAGTAAGCTCAGTACATGTAATATAGGAC
>NC_137456.1:143753594-143919877 GCF_964235325.1 Thermobia domestica | reverse complement strand
TTGAATCACTGTAAAATATGCTCATTGAATTCAATAAGTCCGAGTGAAATCGCGTGAAAAACGTTACATTATATAATGTAACAAATGTTACACTTCATTTAGTAACATTTATTATATTGAAAATAAGCAGAGCAGTATATATATAAGGTGTATTCTTCCTTCTTAGGAAATCGATCTAGGGGTGTAGATGTGGAAAAGCCTCCACCAGTAGTACAAATCCCACCAAGAACATAAATGTGAGCAATAGAGCCGAAGTTATCCAAAATATGTCCAAATTATTGATGCATATCTATAATTGTCTTCTTGTACGAATATAATTTGATGATGATTTTGCTGGGTAATTTTACACATACTGATACTATGTGTAAATCGGGAAGTGTGCTGTATATTTGTGGGAAATTTCATAGGAAAAGAATTTTAAATACGAAAATTAGAATGGGTAAAACAAAATGTTGCTAAATGGACAAGAAAATTTTATTTTCGTTTTATTGTTCTTATTTACTGCTCTTTTGACATGAAATTTGCCACATACATATCTTTGCAGATAATACACATACTAACATTGTAAGAAATACCGGGCGAATGCCTTACTAAATTATATTAATAGAACAACATATTTATAGACATGCGACAATAATTTTGGACATGAGTGTATATTTATCACTTTATTGGACCATAGAAAGAATACAAATCTTAACCGATGCCAAGTACCATTGAAATTCGGAAATCGGAATATAAAATTTGCAACTTTAAATGCTGAGAAGAACTTGTCTGACAAAAGCCTCTGTAGGATATACTGATAGAACTTCTTTTCAGCATATACTAAAGCTGCAAATTTAATTTTTCAATTTTTGGAAATCCATAGAACTTGGTGTCGTTTCAGAGTACCTACATACAAGCTTTCAGTTCTGCCAAAGATAATAAATTACGTATAAAGAAGGGTTTTAGCTAACGGTGAATTTACAAAAAAAGTAAAAACTAAATTTGTAACTATGAAAGAAAATTCTGAAATGATGCCATGTTTTATGAATATTCGAAAATCGGGAAATTAAATTTACAACATTATTGCTGAAAACAAGTTCTATACACTGTCTCCACGAGAGGGGTTTTACTGAGGAGTTCCCTTCAGCACTAAAGCTGCAAATTTCATATTCCGATTTCCGAATTTCAATGAAACTTGAATTTTTTTTAAGCTCTTCCTTCTTTTTGTGGCCCTATGAAGTGATACATGTACGAATACTACTAAAAAAAAAGAGTAGGTTCTATTTTCCACATTTAAGTTTTTAGCAGGATATCCTATTATACTTTTCGAAAATCATTTACAATTATTTTCCTAGTACCTAAAGCGACCATTAGTTAGTGTATTAAATAGTGATAGGGATGAATATTTCATCGTTATCTTTCCGTTAAGTTTCAGATTTTCTCATTTATAGGAAGTACCTTATAAAGTTTATTAGGTTTTAGTGACAGCAACTCAGTAACCGAATAGGAATATGTAATAGTAACATATATTTGTGTCCCTATTATTCTTCACGAACTCCTATAGCTGACATTTTTATAAGTTTCATCCTTTTAAGTTTTATCTTAACTCATGCCAATTGTTTACATTTGACTGGAATTTCAAGTTCCTTGTTTAGTGGAAATACTGTATCCTGCTGTATGTACTTGAAATAATATTTCTGGGTGACAAGATTTAAAACTTTTTCATGTTTACAGGAAGGATACTATAAGTTTGTGAACCTCTTCACAAGTTAATGTTAATATGTGATTTTCCCCTTGCCACTAATCCCCTACCTTGTAGAGGGAAATTCGAAAGTTTCTTTCTTTTTTCTTTTAACTTTACTTTCAGCTTATGCCTATCGTTTATTCTAAATTTCAAGGTTGCGTGTTCCAAAGAAGTACACTACGTATAGGTTTTGAGTCTTACTTTTGTTCCTAATTTCGGATTTTTTTCTTTATTTCTAGTATAAATCCTACACTTGTTCCTAATGTTAACTTTCCCTGTTTATAGGAAGTACTCTATAGAATTTGAAATGTTGTCATAAATAACACAACTATGTGCAATTTTGCCCTTTCGTCCTAATTTTCCTCCTTGGAAAAGGAATTTCCAGTTTTCGGATACTTTTATTTTTCTCAGAAATCCTACATTTGTGCCAAATTTTAACTTTTCATGTCTAGAGGAAGTATCCTAAGGTTTAGAATCATTATCAAAGTAACGCAACTATATGTAATTTTGCGCATGTACCCTAATTTTCTCCTTTAGAAATGGAAATATTTAGTTTTCAAACTTTGTCTTTCCCTTGTCACAAATCCTACTTTTGTGCCAAATTTCAATAACCAACTGAAGCTTTGCTGTATTGAATAACTTACACTAAAATACAAATTGTTGAGCAAAGTAACGTTTATTATAAAATAATAAATGTATGGCAGTTTCGCCAACTAACTGAACGTATTGGCTTCATCAGATACCTTCAATTAGTTGGCGAAACTGTCATACATTTATTATTTTATAATAAACGTTACTTTGCTCAACAATTTGTATTTTAGTGTAAGTTATTCAATACAGCAAAGCTTCAGTTGGTTAATGAAATTTGGCACAAAAGTAGGATTTGTGACAAAGGAAAGACAAAGTTTGAAAACTAAACATTTCCATTTCTAAAGGAGAAAATTAGGGTACATGCGCAAAATTACATATAGTTGCGTTACTTTGATAATGATTCTAAACCTTAGGATACTTCCTCTAGACATGAAAAGTTAAAATTGCATATGCCCACGGTTATGCCGGTTAGGCTAAAGGAGACGGTGATGATGAGTAATGAATGAAATGGTGGAATGAAAAAGTGGGAGGAAACGGAAGAACCCCGAGAAAACCCACCACCCGGTGTTTGTCCACCACAAAGTTCACTTGGCGGGGGCTGGGATCGAACCCTGGACCCCAAGCGCCAGAGGTGAACGCTCTACCACTGAGCCACCGCGGCCCCTCTAAATGTTAAGTTTATATGTCTGTGACAAGTATTCTGTAGCATTTGAATCAATTGAATTAACTATATGTAATTTTGCCCTTATCTCCTAATTTTTTACCTTGCAGTGGTAAATTTCAAGTTTTCGGATATTCCCTTTATTTATATCACTAATCCAACATTTGTGCCAAATTTCAAGTTTCAATGGCTGTTGGAAATACCCTATAGGTTTTGAATAAAGTTACGTCCTATATGTCATTTTCTCTTACGCAATAATTTTCTTTCTTGGGGAAGAATAATTTCACTTTTCGAATTTTATTCCTTCCTTCTAGTTCGGCCTAACTATAAGTTTCCTTGTCCAGGTAGCGTAAGTATAAGTTTCAAGTAACGTAACTACGGAAATTTTGGGCCTTGACTCAAAAGTTTCCTTTTTGCAGGAGTAAATTTGCAGTTTTTCGAAGCGTTTCCACAATTTATATCATTATCCTATACATGCAAAAAATTTCAAGTTTTCATGTCTACTGGAAGTACTCTAGATCTTGAATCAAGTGACGCAATTCTTACTTCTGTTACAAATCCTATATTTGTGCCAAACTTCAAGTTTGCATGTATACATAAACTACCCTATAGGTTTCGAATAAAGTAACGTACCTATATGCAATTTTGTCCTTGCCCTTAATTTTCCTTCTTAGAGGGGCAATTTCTAATTTCCAGAATTTTTGCTTTACTTTTATTACGAATCCTATGTTAGTGCCCAATTTCAGGTCTGCGAAAAGTACTTTATATGTTTAAAATAAAGTCATATAATTTTGGCCTTATTTCCAAATTTTCCTCTATCGAGAAGGAAATTTCCAGTTTTCTAATTTTTTCTATTACATGTATCACATATCCTCATCTGTTCCAGATTTAGAGTTTCCATATCTACAGAGAGTCTCCTAAAAGTTTTTGAATCAAGTGATGTAGTTTTGAACTTGCCACCTAATTATCCTCCTTGGAGAGGGGAATTTCCAGTTTTCAGATAAATTTCCTTTACTTGTATCACAAATCTTACATTTGTGTCAAATTTAAAGTTTCCATTTCTACAAGAAGTACTCTATAAGTCTTGCATTTGCGCTCTAATTTTCCTCCTTAGAGGGAGAAATTTTCAGTTTTCGGATATTTTTCCTTTATTTGAATTACAAATCCTACATTCGAGGCGGCGGTAGCTCAGTGGTAAAGCGTTCACCTCTGGTGCGTGGGATCTTTGGTTCGATCCCGACTCGCGCCGAATTAGCTTTGTGGTGGACAAACACCGTGTGTGAGTTTTTTCTCGGGGTTCTCCAGTTTCCTCCCACTTTCTTCATTGTATCGTTTCATTCATTTCTCATCATCGCCGTCTCCTTTAGCCTCGTCGGCATAACTGTGAGAAGTAAAACTTAAAGATATTATTTCATTTCATTTTCAGAAATCCTACATTCGCGCCAAATTTCAAGCTTCTACGTCTACAGAAAGTCTTCTATAAGTTTTTGAATCAAGTGACGTAATTTTACCCCGCCCTCTAAATGTCCTTGGAGGGGAAAATTTCGAGTTAGAAACGAAACTATGGATGTTCGAAGTATACCTGAGTTGCTTTGAGTAATATACACAGTGTGTGTTGCAGCAAGATAACTTAACTAGTGCACTGCCGTCCGCCTTGATTAATAGTGATGAATATCAAATACTTATTTTTCATTTTCTCTCTACCTTATTTCTACTCCCTTGCTAAGAGAAATTTGGAGTTCTTCTATTTTAGTTGTAGAGTATGTTCTATATTTGTTTAAATTTCAAAATTAGATGATAACAGAGTAAAGTTACAAGTTTCTAATAGTTTACAGAAGGTACATGTTAATGTTTGATTTTGACGTAATCCTAATTTCTTCTTTCCAGAGAGAAATTTGGAGGTTTTGGATCTCTTTTGTTTAATTTGTGTGTCACATTTTAAGTTTTGACATACACAGGAGTACACGCGTGTCAAGTTAGACCAACCACTAACACCAAAACGACCGGAATATATCTCAGAATTATGGGCTATTTATGGGCTAATTAGTTGCTCTAATCCCAATTTTTGGGCTCCTACTGTTTAGCGGGAAATCGGATTTAAAGTGGGCGAGTCCAGCTTGATATCAAGCTAGAACCCCCCATATGGTTAGAATGGTAAGATCGAAAAAATTCAAGCGCCAGAATTATGGGCTATTTATGGGCTAATTAGTTGCTCTAATCCCAATTTTTGGGCTCCTACTGTTTAGCGGGAAATCGGATTCAAAGTAGGCGAGTCCAGCTTGATATCAAGCTGGAACCCCCCCATATGGTTAGAATGGTCCGATCGAAAAAATTCAAACGCCAGAATTATGGGCTATTTATGGGCTAATTAGTTGCTCTAATCCCAAGTTTTGGGCTCCTACCGTTTAGCAGGAAATCGGATTCAAAGTGGGCGAGTCCAACTTGATATCAAGCTAGAACCCCCCATATGGTTAGATGGTCCGATCGAAAAAATTCAAACGCCAGAATTATGGGCTATTTATGGGCTAATTAGTTGCTCTAATCCCAATTTTTGGGCTCCTACGGTTTAGCGGGAAATCGGATTCATAATAGGCGAGTCTAGCTTGATATCAAGCTAGAACCTCCCATACGGTTACGGTTAGAATGGTCCGATCGAAAACATTCAAACGCCAGAATTATGGGCTATTTATAGACCACTTATTTACTTTAATCCCAGTTTTTGGGCTCCTATTGTTTAGTAGGAAATCGGATTTAAAATGGGCGAGTCTAACTTGATATCAAGCTAGAAGACCCAATATGGTTACGGTCAAAATGGTCCGATCGAAAAAATTCAAATGCCATAATTATGGGCTATTTATGGGCTAATTAGTTGCTCTAATCCCAATTTTTGGGCTCCTATTGTTTAGTGGAAAATCGGTTTTAAAATGGGCGAGTCTAACTTGATATCAAGCTAGAAGACCCAATATGGTTACGGTTAGAATGGTCCGATCGAAAAACTTCAAAGGCCAGAATTATGGGCTATTTATAGACCACTTATTTACTTTAATCCCAGTTTTTGTGCTCCTATTGTTTAGTAGGAAATCGGATTTAAAATGGGCGAGTCTAACTTGATATCAAGCTAGAACCCCCAATATGGTTACGGTTAGAATGGTCCGATCAAAAAAATTCAAACGCCATAATTATGGGTTATTAATGGGCTAATTAGTTGCTTTAATTCCAATTTTTGGCCTCCTACTGTTTAGCGGGAAATCGGATTCAAAATGGACAAGTCAAGCTTGATATCAAGCTAGAACCTCCTATTCGGATATGGTTAGAATGGTCCGATCGAAAAAATTCAAACTCCAGAATTATGGTCTGTTTATAGTCTACTTATTTGCTCCTATCCCAATTCTTGGGCTCCTGTTGTTTAGTGGGAAATCGGATTTAAACTGTGCGAGTCTAGCTAGATATCAAGCTAGAACTTCCCATACGGTTACGGATAGAATGGTCCGATCGAAACAATTGAAACGCCAGAATTATGGGCTAGTTATGCGCTTATTAGTTGCCTTAATCCCAATTTTTGGGCTCCTACTGTTTAGTGGTAAATCGGATTCAAAATTGGGCGAGTCTAGCTTGATACCAAGCTAGAACCTCCCATACGGTTAAAATGATGCGATCGAAAAAATTCAAACGCCAGAATCATGGGCTATTTATGGGCTAATTAATTGCTTTAATCTCAATTTTTGGGCTCCTACCGTTTAGCGGGAAATCGGATTCAAAATGAGCGAGTCTAGCTTGATATCAAGCTAGAACCTCCCATACGGTTACGGTTAGAATGATCCGATCGAAAAAATTCAAACGCCAGAATCATGGGCTAATTAGTTGCTCTAATCCCAATTTTTGGGCTCCTACTGTTTAGCGGGAAATCGGATTCAAAGTGGGCGAGTCGAGCTTGATATCAAGCTAGAACCCCCCCCCATATGGTTAGAATGGGCCGATCGCAAAAATTCAAACGCCAGAATTATGGGCTATTTATGGGCTAATTAGTTGCTCTAATCCCAATTTTTGGGCTCCTACTGTTTAGCGGGAATTCGGAAACAAAACAGGCGAGTCTAGCTTGACATCATGCTAGAACCTCCGATTCGGTAACAATGGTCCGATCCAAAAAACTCAAACGCCGGAATTATGGGCTATTTTTTGGTTAATTGGTGCTCTAATTCCGAGTTTGGGGCTGCTACCGTTTAGCAGGAGTTCTTCATCAAATTGTGTGATTTCGCTTAACTTCTAGCTATAAACCTAGTGCTATAAATAATCAAATAATTAAAATGCCGGAATTATGGTTTATTTGTTTTCTAATTAGTTCCTCTAATGTCGATTTTAGTTCTTCTATCGTTCGCAAGAAATCTCATGCAAGATTGGTATTGATTTCTAGATAACGTGGAATGATAGTTGCAAAGTTGCAGTGAGAAAACGTCGATATCTATAACTGAAAATTGATTCTTTTGCATTTTCTGCGAATGCAAATATATATCTCTACTAGTAAATTTATGAAATGTCTTTTCACGTTTATATGTTCAGTGTGTTTGGAAGCAAGTAATGTATATATAGAATTTATGTGGTGAAATATCATATTGTTTTTTTAATATTTTTTTAGTTTATAGGAAATGCCTCTTCATCGTTGCTGGGGCCCGCAATGGCACAGCGGTAGAATGCCGATAAAACCCAAGTACATGGTGTTTGTCAACCACAAAGATCAATTGGCACGATCTGGGATCGAACCAGGAATCACGCACAAGAGGTAAACGCTCTACCACTGTGCAACTGCGGCCTCCAGCAACGGCAAAGAGGCATTTCCTTAGAAAAAAAATGATTTAAAAAATAGTGATATTTCACTATATAAATTCTATATATACACTATTTACTTCAAAACATAATGAACATAAACACGTGTAAAAAGAATTCATGGATTTACTAGTGGAGATATAGATTTACATTTGCGGAGAGTGCAAATAAATCAATTTTCAGTTAATAAACATCGATGTTTTCTCACTGCAACTTTGAAAGTATCATCCCAACTTATCTACAAATCAATACCAATCTTGCTTGAGATATCTTGCTAACGACAGAAGAAAAAACTCGATATTAGAGCAACAATTTAGCAATACAAATAACCCACAATTCCGACGTTTTAATTCTTTTGATCGGAGTGTTATAGCCCTAGGTTTATAGCAAGAAGCTAAACCAAATCTCACAATTTGATAAGGAATTCCTGCTAAAACGTAGCAGCCCCAAACTCGGAATTACAGCATCAATTAGAACATATATTTCTGACGTTTGATTTTCTTCGATTCGAGATGTCTAACCTTATGGAGAGTTTTTACTTGATGTCAAGCTAGACTTCCAGAATTTGTTTCCGATTTCCCACTGAAAGGTAGGAGCCCAAAAATTGGGATTAGAGTAACTAATTAGCCCATACATAGCCCATAATTCTAGCGTTTATTTTTTTTTTCGATCGGACCATTCTAACCATATGGAAGGTTCTAGCTTGATATCAAGCTGCACTCGACCATTTTGAATCCGATTTCCAGTTAAACAGTAGGAGCCCAAAACTTGGGATTAGAGCAACTAATTAGCCCATAAATAGCCCATAATTATGGCGTATGAATTTTTTCGATGCGACCATTCTAACAATATGGGGGGTTCCAGCTTGATATCAAGCTGGACTCGCCCACTTTGAATCCGATTTCCCGCTAAACAGTAGGAGCCCAAAACTTGGGATTAGAGCAACTAATTAGCCCATAAATAGCCCATGATTCTGGCGTTTGAATTTTTTCGATCGGGTCATTCTAAGCGTAACCGTATGGGAGGTTCTAGCTTGATATCAAGCTAGACTCGCTCATTTTGAATCAGATTTCCCGCTAAACGATAGGAGCCCAAAAATTGGGATTAAGGCAACTAATTAGCCCATAAATAGCCCATGATTCTGGAGTTTGAATTTATTTTTTCGATCGGATCATTCTAACCGTAACCGCATGGGAGTTTCTAGCTTGATATCAAGCTAGACTCGCTCATTTTGAATCCGATTTCCCGCTAAACGGTAGGAGCCCAAAAATTGGGATTAGAGCAACTAATTAGCCCATAAATAGCCCATAGTTCCGGCGTTTGAATTTTTTCGATGGGACCATTCTAACAATATGGGAGGTTCTAGCTTGATATCAAGCTAGACTCGCTCATTTTGAATATGATGTCCCGCTAAACGGTACGAGCCCAAAAATTGAGATTAAAGCAACTAATTAGCCCATAAAAGCCCATGATTCTGGCGTTTGAATTTTTTCGATCGGATCATTCTAACCGTAAGCGTATGGGAGTTTCTAGCTTGATATCAAGCTAGACTCGCTCATTTTGAATCCGATTTCCCGCTAAACAGTAGGAGCCCAAAAATTGGGATTAGAGCAACTAATTAGCCCATAAATAGCCCATAATTCTGGCGTTTGAACTTTTTCGATCGGACCATTCTAACCATATGGGGGGTTCTAGCTTGATATCAAGCTGGATCGCCCACTTTGAATCCGGTTTCCCGCTAAACAGTAGGAGCCCAAAAATTGGGATTAGAGCAACTAATTAGCCCATAAATAGCCCATAATTCTGGCGTTTGAATTTTTTCGATGGGACCATTCTAACCATATGGGGGGTTCTAGCTTGATATCAAGCTGGACTCGCCCACTTTGAATCCGATTTCCCGCTAAAAAGTAGGAGCCCAAAAATTGGGATTAGAGCAACTAATTAGCCCATAAATAGCCCATAATTCTGGCGTTTGATTTTTTTCGATCGGACCATTCTAACCATATGGGGGGTTCTAGCTTGATATCAAGCTGGACTCGCCCACTTTGAATCCGATTTCCCGCTAAACGATA
Source organism: Thermobia domestica (assembly GCF_964235325.1). Classification (NCBI taxonomy): domain Eukaryota; kingdom Metazoa; phylum Arthropoda; class Insecta; order Zygentoma; family Lepismatidae; genus Thermobia; species Thermobia domestica. The sequence goes on along the minus strand of NC_137456.1, from coordinate 143,910,006 downwards.
GGAGCCCAAAAATTGGGATTAAGGCAACTAATTAGCCCATAAATAGCCCATAATTCTGGCGTTTGAATTTTTTCGATCAGATCATTCTAACCATATGGGGGGTTCTAGCTTGATATCAAGCTGGACTCGCCCACTTTCAATCCGATTTCCCGCTAAACGATAGGAGCCCAAAAATTGGGATTAAGGCAACTAATTAGCCCATAAATAGCCCATGATTCTGGCGTTTGAATTTATTTTTTCGATCGGATCATTCTAACCGTAACCGTATGGGAGTTTCTAGCTTGATATCAAGCTAGACTCGCTCATATTGAATCCGATTTCCCGCTAAACAGTAGGAGCCCAAAAATTGGGATTAAAGTAACTAATTAGCCCATACATAGCCCATAATTCTAGCGTTTATTTTTTTTTCGATCGGACCATTCTAACCATATGGGGGTTCTAGCTTGATATCAAGCTGCACTCGACCATTTTGAATCCGATTTCCAGTTAAACAGTAGGAGCCCAAAACTTGGGATTAGAGCAACTAATTAGCCCATAAATAGCCCATAATTATGGCGTATGAATTTTTTCGATGCGACCATTCTAACAATATGGGGGGTTCCAGCTTGATATCAAGCTGGACTCGCCCACTTTGAATCCGATTTCCCGCTAAACAGTAGGAGCCCAAAACTTGGGATTAGAGCAACTAATTAGCCCATAAATAGCCCATGATTCTGGCGTTTGAATTTTTTCGATCGGATCATTCTAACCGTAACCGCATGGGAGTTTCTAGCTTGATATCAAGCTAGACTCGCTCATTTTGAATCCGATTTCCCGCTAAACGGTAGGAGCCCAAAAATTGGGATTAGAGCAACTAATTAGCCCATAAATAGCCCATAGTTCCGGCGTTTGAATTTTTTCGATGGGACCATTCTAAATATGGGAGGTTCTAGCTTGATATCAAGCTAGACTCGCTCATTTTGAATATGATGTCCCGCTAAACGGTACGAGCCCAAAAATTGAGATTAAAGCAACTAATTAGCCCATAAAAGCCCATGATTCTGGCGTTTGAATTTTTTCGATCGGATCATTCTAACCGTAAGCGTATGGGAGTTTCTAGCTTGATATCAAGCTAGACTCGCTCATTTTGAATCCGATTTCCCGCTAAACAGTAGGAGCCCAAAAATTGGGATTAGAGCAACTAATTAGCCCATAAATAGCCCATAATTCTGGCGTTTGAACTTTTTCGATCGGACCATTCTAACCATATGGGGGGTTCTAGCTTGATATCAAGCTGGATCGCCCACTTTGAATCCGGTTTCCCGCTAAACAGTAGGAGCCCAAAAATTGGGATTAGAGCAACTAATTAGCCCATAAATAGCCCATAATTCTGGCGTTTGAATTTTTTCGATGGGACCATTCTAACCATATGGGGGGTTCTAGCTTGATATCAAGCTGGACTCGCCCACTTTGAATCCGATTTCCCGCTAAAAAGTAGGAGCCCAAAAATTGGGATTAGAGCAACTAATTAGCCCATAAATAGCCCATAATTCTGGCGTTTGATTTTTTTCGATCGGACCATTCTAACCATATGGGGGGTTCTAGCTTGATATCAAGCTGGACTCGCCCACTTTGAATCCGATTTCCCGCTAAACGATAGAAGCCCAAAAATTGGGATTAAGGCAACTAATTAGCCCATAAATAGCCCATAATTCTGGCGTTTGAATTTTTTCGATCGGATCATTCTAACCATATGGGGGGTTCTAGCTTGATATCAAGCTGGACTCGCCCACTTTGAATCCGATTTCCCGCTAAACGATAGGAGCCCAAAAATTGGGATTAAGGCAACTAATTAGCCCATAAATAGCCCATGATTCTGGCGTTTGAATTTATTTTTTCGATCGGATCATTCTAACCGTAACCGTATGGGAGTTTCTAGCTTGATATCAAGCTAGACTCGCTCATATTGAATCCGATTTCCCGCTAAACAGTAGGAGCCCAAAACTTGGGATTAGAGCAACTAATTAGCCCATAAATAGCCCATAATTCTGGCGTTTGAATTTTTTCGATCGGACCATTCTAACCGTAACCGTATGGGAGGTTCTAGCTTGATATCAAGCTGGACTCGCCCACTTTGAATCCGATTTCCCGCTAAACAGTAGGAGTCCAAAAATTGGGATTAGAGCAACTAATTAGCCTATAAATAGCCCATAATTCTGGCGTTTGAATTTTTTCGATCGGACCATTCTAACCATATGGGGGGTTCTAGCTTGATATCAAGCTGGACTCGCCCACTTTGAATCCGATTTCCCGCTGAACAGTAGGAGCCCAAAAATTGGGATTAGAGCAACTAATTAGCCCATAAATAGCCCATAATTCCGGTGTTTGAATTTTTTCGATCGGACCATTCTAACCATATGGGGGGTTCTAGCTTGATATTAAGCTGGACTCGCCCACTTTGAACCCGATTTCCCGCTAAACAGTAGGAGCCCAAAAATTGGGTTTAGAGCAACTAATAGCCCATAAATAGCCCATAATTCTGAAATATGTTCCGGTCGTTTTGGTGTTGGTGGTTGGTCTAACTTGACACGCGTCAGGAGTACCATATAGTAATTGGAATATTTTCTTAAGTGACGCAACAATATGAAATTTTGGAGAAAGTTTTCAGTTCTCGGGTTTTCCTTTATTTCTGTCACAAATATTACGTTTATACCAAATTTCCAATTTTCATGCTGACCTTATAGGTATTGAATCCTTGTCGAGGTAACTAACTATATTTAATTTCGCCCTTACCTCCTAATTTTACTTTCGGAGGGGAATTTCCAGTTTTAGGAATTTTTCTTTACTTGTATCACAAATCCTCCCCTTGTGCCAAATCTTAAGTCCCAATATCTATTGAATGTTTCATGTAGGTTTTGAATCAAGTCACGTAATTATATGTATATTTTACTTTACCTCCTAATATTCCTCCTTGGAGGAAAAATTATCAGTTTTCGGAATTTTAGTTTGTTTGCATCACAATAATATGTTTCTGCTAAATTTCAAGTTTTCAGATTTACTGGGAGTGCCCTATATGTTTTGAATCAAGTGACGTAATTGTACTGCCCTTAGCCTCCAATTTTCCTTCTTTGAAGGGAAAATTACCAGTTTCCGGAGTTTCCTTTATTTGTGTTACCAAGCCTACGTTTGTGCCAAATTTCAAGTTTCCATGGGTACTGGGAGTACCCTATAGTATTTGAATTAAGTGACGTAATTACATGTAATATCCTCCCTGCCCCTAATGTATTTCCTAGAAAAGTATCCGTTTTCGGATTTTTTTCCCTCTCTCTGTGTGTCATAAATTCTACAATTGTGCCTAATTTCAAGTTTCCATGTCTGCAAAACGTATCCTACAGGTTTTGACCTCGCTTCCTAATTTTTCCTTATTCGAGGGGTAAAATTCTATATTCCAGTTCTGTGTATCATATATGCTACATTTTTGTCAAATTCTAAGTTTCCATGTCTACAAGAAGGACCCTATAAGTTTTTAATAATCAAGTGACATAATTATGTAAATTTGGGACTTTACCCTATCATTCTTCCTTGTGAGGGAAATTTCCAGTTTTCGGACTTTTCACTTTATTTATGTTACCAATTCTACATTTGTGGTAAATGCTAAGTTTCTAAGTCTGCTGGAAGTACCCTATACGTTTTAAATCAAGTGACGTAACCATGTGTAATTTTTACAATGCTCCTAATTATCCCCCTTAAAAGGGAAAATTTTCAGTTTCCGGATTCTGTCTTGTATGGCAAGTCCTTTATTTCTGCCACATTTAAAGTTTCCCTGTCTACAGTAAGTACTCTATACGTTTTTAATCAAGTCACGTAATTTTGGCCTTCCCCTTACGTTTTCTCCTTGGAGGAGAAAATTTCTAGTTTTCAGATTCTTTTCCTTTATTTTATCATAAATCCTACACTTGTGCCAAATTCTAAGTGTTCATGTCTGCAGGAAGTACCAGATAGATTTTTGACGTAATTTTGGCCCTGCCCGTATTTTTCTAGCTTGGAGGGAGAAATTTTCAGCTTTCTCTCTCTTTTTTTCCCCTTTTATCTGTATCACAAATCCTACATTTGTGTCACATTTCATCTTTCTATGCCTACAGGAAATATCCAATAGTTTTTGAATCAAGTGAATTAAGTTTGGCCTGGCCACCTATTTTTCACTTTGGAGGGGGACGTTTGTAGTTTTCGGTATTTTTTCTTTGCTTCTATCACAAATTTTACATTTGTGCCAAATTTTAAGTTTCCATGTCTGCAGAAAGTGCCACATAGGTTTTGATAAATGAGTGAGTGCAAGGGCGCCGATACCTTCTGCATCTGAATGCCCCCCCCCCCCAAATTTAGAGAAATCGGCGCCCTTCAGTGAGTGTCAAAATTTGGGAGTTTAGGAGGATTTCATGACCCTCTATCTTTTAAATGGGTGGAATAAAATATTTAATATTTATAAAGGACATGGCCGGAATCAGGTTAATTTTCGTTGTACATCTTTCTGACAAGGCAAATTATGGATGTTCGAAAAATGTTTGTAATATACTGGAACTTGGCTTGGCGCACTGTCATGTGACTTGATCTTACCTACTTGGAGCGCTGTGTGTGACAACTTGCCTTCAGGTTTGACTGGGAAGACGGTTATTTGATTAATTAAAGCAGCTTGCATTTCAATATGAAGTAGCAACAAAAATAAGTTGCCAGAGAATGCGCGAGTGTACAGCACGTATGAACCCTGCGGGAACGCAATAATGATTGCTAAGAGTTACATCATCCAAACACACTAGTTTGTCGTGAACGGAATTATCATAAATCGTATCACCGGGAAGGCCCCCCATGACGGATACAGCTCTTAAACTTGTTTCATGAAATCAAGTTTTACAGTTTCGTGCTAGTATACAAAATACGGAGAATTTGTATGACGTAGGAAAAAGTGATACGCACAATGCCCATTGATTCTATGTTGCTCTTAGAGATGTTTAAGTGGTTGCTGTTAAGTACAAAGAAAAATAGGACGTAAAATTGTTTAATAATAATAATAATAATAATAATAATAATAATAATAATAATAATAATAATAATAATAATAATAATAATAATAATAATAATAGGCTAATAATAAACGATATGCGAAAATTGATACATCGTGTGTAGTGCAATCACAAACAAATACTCGTGATGTGAAACCACTGAAACAATGCAGTCTCCAGTGTGACATAAAGAAGAATGCTTCTGCGTGTTCAATATCTGACAGACCTGGTATAAGTGATTCTCAAGAAATACCAATTGGTGACAATGTTCCTGTTAGAATTCAACAAAAAGGGAATTTTGTTTAACAAATAACCCTATAAAAGCACGCAAAAGAAGAAGGAATAAAAACGTGTCCTTTGTATAGCAGACGATTGATGATTGAATTGAATTTTCGGGCCGTGGTGGCTCAGTGGTAGAACGTTCACCTCTGGTGCTTGGAGTCCCGGGTTCGATCCCAGCCCCCGCCAAGTGAACTTTGTGGTGGACCAACACCGTGTGCGTGGGTTTTCTCGGGGTTCTCCCGTTTCCTCCCACTTTCTTCATTCCACCATTTCATTCATCCCTCATCATCACCGTCTCCTTTAGACTAACCGGCATAACCGTGGGACGTAAAACTCAGAGATTTCATTTCATTTTCATTTTGAATTGAATTTTGAGTTTAACATCCCGTTCAGTAATGAGCCTTTATGAGACGGGGACCTACAGCTTAACGTGGGATTCGAACAACATGAGCCCCCGCCGGAAATCGAACTCGGTCTTTCACGTCAAAGGCGTGTGCTCTATCCACATATCCACTAGGAGAACTCTCGACGCTTGATAATGTAGATGAGATATTGTTAGATTTAATCGTATGTAAATTGCTGAAACCCATGAACACCACAGAAGGATTTGTATTAACACAAAGCTTGTAATGTGCATTAACCGACTACTTGAGCTTGAATGGAAGACACCACTAAACATTAGATAACTTTTTAATGTATTCCAATTCAATATTAATTAAGTCTTCGGTTGTTATTAAAGACATAGATTAGTGTTGTACAAATAAAGGAGAAAAGTTGCTCGATTACTGTAATGGCATGATTGCAGGGTTTTAGTTTATTCAGATATTTGTTGCTGGAAAAAGTACAGTATATTGGGAAACTTAAATTGTCTCATTTCAATGTAGATATCTTCAATAGAGAATAATTCAATCTCTGAGAAAGGTTGAAAAGTATTTGTAAATGAGTCAGTAATATTTGTTACGATATGTGTAACGTTTCTTATTACGAAGATGTTACTGTTTTTCTAAAGGCAAAGGTTTCTATTAAGAGAAACTTTTTTTAAAAATTTGTATATTTTTTTTTACATTATGAAAAATATCATGCTCGCTTCAAATGACAAAGCAGTAAAGCACGTAAATTATCTTTTTCATCTCGTTCTCGAGAATTCTTGTTAATGCATGTAGCGTTCGTTTCTTACATAATGTTTCATCTTCGGTATGTCTTTAAATGTAAAACCAAGGTCATGAGCACCCTCCCTGTTGGTCTAGTGTCTAGAATAGTGGTTCTCAAACTTGTTGTTACTGCGACCCACATTAAATAGTTAAAAAGTATTTTGTGGCCCACCTATTTTTATTCAAATACATACTGACATTCTACGTAATGGTGGTGGTGTATTACAAACAATTAAATTTTGTATATCATATCTCTAATTCCAGTTCAATCAATAACAGGCCGAACGACTGATTAACATGAAATTTATTTTGGGATGTTGTGAATACTCCGAGCGACCACGATTATTACAAAGTAGAGTTCGATGATTAAATATTAATTAATAAAAATTTAGTTGATTTCTTTTATGTCTATCGCAAATATCTCACTTTCAAATTAAATTGCAATGTAAATTTATGAGTAGGCCTATAGTGGCCCTGTCGGTACAAGAATATCAGTCGGTGACGATCGAGGAAGTGTAATGTAAATTCTTTCTCAGTAATTGTATCATATGAAATTGTACACAGGTGGAAAAGGTTAAAATGTTGCCATAGAAAGGAACACAGATCTAACACTACTCCAGACCAATACCCTACTCAGCTCACCCACTATCTTTTCATTTTAATCCAGCATCTCTACTGACTGTATAGTAGGACAGGGCTCTGAACTCTGAATAACCACTTAGTTTTCACCCCGTTAACAAACGCTTCCAATTTTCGTTTTCTGAATAATACTTCATAACATATGATTCTGCATCAAAATACAATTTTCACAATTAAAAGGAAAAACTTCTCTCGACCCACCAATGGGTCGCGACCCACACTTTGAGAAACACTGGTCTAGACCGTGTGCCTTCGGTAAACGTTGTTCCCAGTTCGATTTCCGGTAAGAAAGTACAAAAATTTAATTTCACAATCATTCACTTCTCTTAAATCTAAATCTACGCTCACTCGGTCCTGCACGTCACGTAGTAATGGATAAAAGAATCGTAAGGCTAATTCATAAAAGTAAGCAATTTTCTTCTCTGCCCTGCAAGACTTTTTTTCTGTAAATTTACAGGATTCTGCTGCCATTCCATTATTGTTTAATCTAGTATAACGCAAGAAATAGTTAAGGGGCCGCGGTGGTTCAGTGGTAGAATGTTCACCTCTGGTGCATGGGATCCCTGATTCGAACCCAGCTTGCGCCAAGTGGACTTTGTGGTGGAAAAACACCATGTGTGTGGGTTTTCTCCGGGTTCTCCCATTTCCTCCCACTTTTTCATTCCACCATTTCATTCATTTCTTATCATCACCGTCTCCTTTAGCCTAGCCTGCATAACCGTGGGACGTAAAACTCAAAGATTTCATTTCATTTTCTTTTGCAAGAAATAGTTAATATTAAAATAATTGGCACTTAAGATAATATTACGATAAATCACTTTTTAATTTCAACCAATTATAGGGTAGTCCAATGGTTCTCAACCGACGTGTCGCGACACATTGGTGTGTTACGAAGATTTCTAAAGTGTGTGGCGAAATTTTAGAATTTAAAAATCATAAACAATTTAATAATAATTAATTAGAAGGAGATAGACTGTACCAGTCAACTCCTCCAACGGCAACAATGATGCTCAGTGCTACATAGAGTCATTATAAATACTAATAGGTTTCAGTATAATAAGACATTATTATTAGTATTGTTATTATTTATAATAATAATATCAAACAAGTGTGGTGCGATGTCCTGCAAGTTCATTAAAGTGTGTCGTCAGTCAAAAAATGTTGAGAATCACTGGGGTAGTTACTGCTTTTGGTTGTAATTGAATAACGCCACGCAAGAACTTTTCCTTGTGATTCATATTAGCTTTGGGCTTAAACTCTAATAGTAAATTATCTTAACTACCCTTACCTTGCTATCTTGCGGAATTAGCACACTTCACGATGGAAACCGTGACTTGTAGCTTCTCAACTTCTCGTATACAACGTAACAAACTGCAGAAAACGAAAACTGTGAGGATTTTTTTTGTACTTTATAAAACCTAAACTTGGAAGTATAAAGCCAGCAACTAACCTATGAACACTCAATAACAAGAATGTATTCATCAATTTGCATTTCAACATAGACACGAGGATAGCAACTTCCTCGCCGTTGGATGCTATGCCTCCGGCGTTTCGATGGGTTTGGCGAGGTCAACGTATACGTACTTCATTGCCTTCATTTCGAGGAGGAAAATAACTTGAACAATTCCGTTTGGTAATCCATCCACAATAATAAAAAAAAGTGAATTTATCTTTATTGGGCGGGCAGCAGGTCGCTTTTATAAGTAGTATTTCCATACTTTTGTGTTAATAACATTCAATAGTAAAATCGCCATCATTTGTGTTTTGGCATCGCTGGTTTTGTACTTGCTGAAAGCTGACAAGAAAGATTCGACTTAATATACGCTTCAATTAAAATGCAGTATTGATATTCGCGTTATCTTACAAACTATTCGCTTTAGAAATGCATCAGTACGCGAAGCCTTATAGCACGCTGTCCGTCCGTCCGTCTGTCTGTTGGCAGGAATCAGTGCAAACATTGTAGAGGTGAGGAGTTTTTTTAAAAAAAATAAATGGATTAAGTTTCACAAGAATAAATTCCATCTCTCCATTAACCCTCCATTTAAACCAGAAGTGGTAGAAAGCAACAATTTGCGGTTACAACGTTGTTGGTCATGGAGTTATTGTAGGTTACAGTTGTTGTAAGCTACAGGTAATCCAAAGGAAGTTGGCTCTTCGAATTCACTCACAAGTAAACATTACGTTTGGGTGAATCGAGTTGCTGACTGAGACACATATGAGAAAGTAGTACTAAATGTGGTCAGTATTTCTGTGAAGTTGTAGGTGCGAAGCTCCAGGGGTTTAGGAGATACACCTACCAGAACATCACATAGAAGTACAGAATAGTCTTCATACAGTTGGAGGTAAAAATCCGCCATTCTGAATCAGACAAAAGTTTTAAACAAAACGCATAACATTGACATCTTATTAATAGCAAATTTTACTATAAATCCAACGGTATAACCATTCTTGCTGTATCATTAACATGGTCGCCATCAAGGCAACTCTTACCACAGACCTAATATTTATCCACCTGCTTTTTATTTAATTATTATCATTAACACAAATTTTACAAGGTGGGGTAAAGGACTAATACATATGCTGCAACAATATTTAATTTCCCTGTAACTTTTTACCAATTGCGCGTAAATCAAAATTAATGTCACCATTGTTATTCTGAATAAATTTGCGCCTTAAATCATGTATCACATGACCCTATTCCTATTTTAAAAACTTAACCTTAATTCAAAATGGCGGATTTTAAGATGGCCGCCGTCGGGTATACCCTTACTATATGACTTCCCCCTAGTCCTAATATGTACCCATATATTTGTTATTCACCTTTTGTCGTTACAAGAGGTCTTACAGGGCTTTTACCTCCAACTGTATGAAGACTATTCTGTACTTCCATGTGATGTTCTGGTAGGTGTATCTCCTAAACCCCTGGAGCTTCGCACCTACAACTTCACTAAAATATTGACCACATTTAGTACTAATTTCTCATATGTGTCTCAGTCAGCAACTCGATTCACCCAAACGTAAGGTTTACTTGTCAGTATTTTTTTATAAACCGTAAGAAGGGGTACTTTGCACATCAGGGGTTACTTTCCACAAAACATGAAAAGAGTTGCACAGTCCTCTGTCGGTAAAACCATGAACTGTAAAGAGAAAGTTTCGACTGCCACCTTAAGATAGAATATCGTGTGCACCGTGTGCACCAACGAAGTTTAAACGAGCGTTCAGTCAAACGCGTTCAACATTAAACTTTCAAGTTTAAACGTGGTTCCAGAACTTTTGTTGCACCATTGAAAGTCGACGTTCAGTACATCTCGTTTAAGTTAACTTCGGTCAATTTGTAAAATCGACTCTGATTTGTTGTCCTCTTTTGTCTCTAATCTTCATTAAACAAAGTAATAAATGAAGAAAACATACCGCGTGCCGGTCTTTTCGACTTTCGAGATTGTGTGCATAGAGTTGTGAGTAGTCTAATTTTAGTTATCGTAATTGTGATGGAAAACATAATGAAACCACGAGAAAAAAATCGAACACGAGAAATGTAATTTCATTAGTGGGAAAATACAAAGACATTATTGAATCTAAACAGACTGACTTGGATCAACGAAGTTTAAACCCCCAAATTCGGCCGTTTAAGCTAAAACCAAGTTTATCCAGCACTTGACCGAGGCTTAACCTTGAAATTTATTGGTAGACATTTTCACCGAGCTAGGTTATGATCCTCATTCAACAGTTGAACTTCGTTGGTACACACGGCCATAATACGGCACGTTGGTGTATTTTGGCTATAATATTGGCGCTTAACTTCAGTTCTAATTACCCGGAGGGTTTGTTGTTCTAGAAGTATGAAAAGCAGTTACTGTAAAGGCCTACAAAATTTGAAAGATATCACTTACAAGAATGTCCGTCAAAGTTAAGTCAGTTTCGTGGAATACTACTGTGTATAACGGTACTTTGAAACAATAGTTGAAATTAAAGTATGAAACGTTTTAAAGTCATAAAAACGACAAAACTGGGAGCAGGCTGTTTTAGCCTCTAATCGGGGTTACTTTACACCGGTCCAAAGTAACCCCTTAGATAGGAAATTACTACTGCTGGTACCTCCTGCCTTCTAATTTTAGGTAAATTCCCTATTTAAGTAGATGCCGGAATGGATTTCTTGTTTGCAAATAAATTACGAACAGTAGCGGATCCAGAAAATTAGTTTGAGAAAAGCTTTACTCAGAAAAAGCTTAGTTCTTTTTAGAAATCACTAGACTTTTGGGAAAACTTGAAACTTATTCGCATACGATTGACTAACATATATTTAAAAAAGAAAAGAGAGAGAGAGAAAGAAAGAAATCGTGCAATTTGGGTGGGCTTAGCCTCAAAGCCCCAAACCACATAAATATTCTATACTGATTACGTTTGGGATGATATTCTTGGGCATAGACAAAGAGCAACCAAGGCAAATCGGTTCACGGATATGTTTTCTGTTCCTGGGTTCGCATTTTTGTGTGACATATACTAAACTATCAGAATGCGGTTCCTGTGCCAGTACTATAATTTTCTTTACAAATATCGATAATTCATACTAAGTACTGATACCAGTATCGTCATTCTAATATCAATATTTGTAGACTGCATGCAGCTTTGTGTAGGAAGTAAAATGAGTAAATACTAAAAGGAAAAACATTGCACAGAAACGTTATGTTCGTATGTTAAACATACTTTTTTGTATATACCTATGAGGTTACTTTGCACCAAAGTTTATATTTCAATATCTATGGTCATACTGAATGTTTACTAATGCACTTGCACAAATGTTTTCCTTATATGTCTAGCTATTATAGGTTTAAAATACAGCGCTCTAAATCGTTACGTTTGTAAGTTACATGCGATTTTCTTTAAAATTCCTTAATTCTGGTGCAAAGTACGATCTTACGCCAATTAAAAGTAAAGGAGTTACTTGAAATTATGTTAGTCCATAAGCATGCATGTACTATTGAACATAAAACACATAAGACATATTTTTTCTCTCTCTACAGAAAGCTGCAGCATTCTTTGTTGATATCTAGTTGACAAGAAAGTGTATAAGAAGATACATTTGCCGCCAACAGTGCAAAACTATTGCCTAATTGGGTAGTGTAATCAAACACATATTTATTTAATTCGAAGACATGGGATATATATATATATATAATCACTCTTGATATTCCTGGTCAGACAGTAGTGTGATACTTACAAGGCACATTCGTGAAGGGTTCCCTCGGGATTCGTGTAAAATTGATTCAGATGCAAAGTTCTCCGCGGCTCAATGTGTGTTGTATTAATTTTATTAGCCCATACCGATAATTTCATATTTATGAGCCTTCATATATCCGGAATTCAATTATAAACTACTCTAATGCTCAGACACAAAATTACTTTTAGTTTCTTTAGATGTAACTGGGTATGAATGTGGGCATATGCAAAACAAATTGGATCAAGTACTGCTTTCCTGACACATGTTGCACACCCCGGCCGCCATCTTGGATTCAACTTTCTGTTTTTCAAATGAAAATGGGTGCAAGGGATACATCAAATTCATATAGGAGAGATGGGGGCACTATGAAACAAGGGGTACAGTGAAACAAAGAAGTATCCGCCAAAACCATAAACCGGAAAGTTCTGGTATTTCTGGGTTGGCAACGTTGCACACATAGCCACATGACATTCCAGTTTACAAATGGCCGTCGTTAGTGGAAGTAGCGTAAGAAGGAAAAATAAAATTTCCATAGCTGAAAGTAATTTTTCGGCATCTTGGTTATCTCGTTGTTTTGTATAATGAACGAAGCACATCGGCAGGATTTCCTGTGTGGTTTTAAGAAGAATATTTCTCCTTACAAGGTAAGTAAACATTGATGATTTCAGTCACTTTGTTTTGAAGCACAGTGCTTTTATTCGTACAAAAGTGAAGGAGGGGCACAATGAAACAAACAGTTCTGGGGCGGAATGAAACGTTTCAATGTACCCAGTGGAACTGTTTTATTGTACCCGCATATAGCCGTCATATAATAGATACACAAGCAAAATGCTGTGTGAGGTACAAGGTAATGCCATAAATGGCAACGAAGATTATTTCTCAAGTTACAAAGCGTCATTTTTCGTTTTGTATCGTTTACTTTGTGAAAGAAAACGTAAAAAAAAAAAAAAAAAAAAAAAAAGTAGTAGTAAACGAAGAAAAGAGCAATGTAGAGGAGTCGCTAAAATTAATTCTCTTTGAACGAGGGCGATTACTAAACAACACCTACTAATTGAAATCCAGATTATTCTCCAATAAAGTAAATTCCAATAAACTTTCTTGTTATTGTTCGTCCCTCAATGCATACTCATCTCATTGTTAATTATCCCATATCGGACTCCCGAAGAAAACTCATCGAAACAACTTATTGACCGTGCCAATAGCGACTACTCTCAGTCATGACTCCGTTTTCTTTCATTCAGAAATAGAAAAGAAAGAGAAGAAAGTAGAAGGGTAAAAGAAGGAGATAGAAAAAGAAGAAAGAAAAAGAAATAGGGTATTTTAATAAGAAACAGATTACTGGATAATTCCGGAAATATAGTAAAAGGTCGGGAAAGTCGTTGAAAGATGAATCATTCTAAATGTTATTAACGACTAATCAATTTTGGAATGCTTCGGAATAGACACATGTTCCCTCATACCACCCAGACCTAGCTCCAGGCACCACGATCGTGGGGTTGCCCAGACCTAGACCTGGAAACGAGAAAAGTGAAATCATTCTTTGTACTGTTATTCCAACCGGTGATTGATAACCATCCAGCATCTGAACTCTGTTCTCTAGGATCGACCACACATATGAATTAGCCAAGAAAGAAAGAAAAAAAATCAAACTTATAAACTCAATATAAATTTATGTATCGTATCAATAAGAATTTCAACTTCCTGGAAGAAAGATGTCGTATTTAGGCTCATCCTGCTATTTTTGTTTCACTCCTAGAGCCGATTTAAACCATTAGTAGCGGTCCTTCGTGACCTAGGTTATTTACCTTAACACATATATTAAAACATGACACATATATTACAGATGTTAATATGACAAATGATATCACTAAAATTACTTAAATTAAATCTATCATACATTCACACGCTCACTCACTCAGGACAGTGTATATGTTTAAAGGAAACCAACTAACTACAAAGATACAAATAGTTTATTACATTCATAGTGAAAAGGAAAAATAATTACAAAGAAAATCTTAAAAGCACAAGTTCTTGGTTATATATTAATAGAGTACATAGTGTTATATTTTAGTAAATTTGTATATATTCAATCATATTGACAAATGGAAAGAAAAAAAAATAATTACATGTATTATATCTTAGGCATGCTAAAGCAAAATTATGATTTGCGACATACGCAAAGGAGACACTTATTTCACTTTTTAAAAAAAATATAGACAAAGAGGAAAGAAAAGGAAAAAAACTTTTAGATGTATTAGGACTTATGAGTCTCTACCTCACATTGAGAAATAAAATATTAATAATTCTGAGCGTTCAAATCACAAATCACGCACTACTCGTAGTGTCCAGAACATTTCGCTCCATTTAACTTAGTTTATGTTTATATATATCTATATCTATATCTATATATATATATATATATATATATATATATATATATATATATATATATATATATATATATATATATATATATATATATATATAACTATTGGTTTACAAAAACCATTCATCGACTATATTTAGTTTGCAACTCTTAGCAGTTTATATCTGCACTCGCACACTGCGACGTTTATACCCATCTAGGGATTTCGAAAAAATCACTTTCGCCAGAGGATGTTTCTCCTCTTAGACAGTCCATTTCCAAACTTATTAATTGAATAATTTCAAGTTATTTGTTCAACACTGGGACACGTCATGAGACCTTTCCTTAGGATCACTTTCGTATATATGTATACATGGTTCGGATTTAAAACGATCTTCCACAGGTGTACGGAGTGTGATGGTTTAAATTGAGGATAAAAAAAAAACTGGTCAAGTCACAGGATACATATGCAGGTGAGAAGGATTCAAGGTGCACCTTCCACAATGGTTTTAGGTTGGTAGTTCAGGGATAATATTCATCATGATGTGGGTTACGTTTAGACCTGCCGTTACTTTTTAATACATGCCATTAAATAATTACATAGGTTATCATTTACATCTATTCAGAAGAAAAGGAAAATTACTTGAGTGCACGGCGGTATTCTTGACAAAATCTACATTCTTATATTTGTCGGAAAACTTACTGGTAAACTATAGCAACCAATACACGTTTGGGGGGGGACAGACACGAGCGCTCTTACATATATTCATATAATACATTTAATATCATACTTTTACTTTAAAATCATATTCACATACTAAGTACATATACATTTCGACGTATTCATTTCTCTATATATATATGTTTATTATAAATGCGCACACATTTAAATTAATCACCCCAACAATAATTTTTGAAAAGGTTGCAAACATTGTCCAAGAAAACAAATGACTTCCGACATTACATATGAAAAAAAATGATTTTACCTGATACCGCGCATCTATAAATTTTAACTTTCATATATTCAATTAGTGCTTAAATAATTTAAAAAAAAACTTTGTGAGGCAGGCACGTAACATAGAACATTCCTAAAGATATAACTAGATAACCTAAAATACAATTTCTGGGCCCAGATCAACTACAAGATAATCGAAAACCAAAACAGAAAAGGAAAGTGACCAATGGATTAAAAAAAACTTAAGGGGACGACGGTGAAAGAACGTAATTGAAGTGTCGTCAAATATGAAGTCTTTGTTCATTTCGGCGATAGGTCAAAATGTGATGGAGGACCCAATCACTATCTACTTTATCCATGAATCGTGTCTTGCAACGTCTCAGCTGGTAATTTCAGTTCAGAGTTGTACGTTAAATAAATCGTAAGCGACAAGTTCAAAATCGGGGGGGAGGTTGAAAAATTAAAAAAAACTTGAAGAAATGAAGACAGAGAGAGAGATAGAGAAGAAGGAAGACGAAGAATAGGGGCGCCAAAGACTTAAGTGAGAAATAACTAACGCTACAAGATAGAAGTCGAATTTCGCTCTCAACAAATCCATAGCCAAAATATTCTTAATATGCCAAAAGGGTGGTCTACTAAATACGTAACCTAGGGGGCGCCCTGCTGCCAAGGATGCAAGTCTGTGTCCATCAGATCCCAATCCCACAAGAGTTTGCTTGTAAGATTGAAATCTGAGCCCCGTATCTGGCCCAAACCAGCAGGATCCCGGAATCCTCCGGAAGGTTAGAGACGGCGTTAATTTAGAATTTCAAAAGAAAAAAAATCATCCGACCTCTTGAAAACTAGAAGATTCCAGAATAGTAATGAAATTAGAATAATAGCTAAGATATCCCTAATTAGTGATTTGCCAAAATAAAAAAAAATTAAATAAACTGAATTTCGGATCGGTGATTTCTATGGCCAAACCTCACCGATAGCTCCCCTTCGCAGAATGCGCTAAATTCTGAGGCATCGATTAATTTCCATCACTATCTAGTTTGGAAACTAAGAAAACGAAAATATTCAAGGGGGAGAGGTCGATGCCCGGGTACGGTATAATAAATTTTAATAACTAATTGTTTTGATTCTGTAACCCTGTCAGAGCTGTCGCCTCCATGAACATTGTAAGCTAGCCCGAGTAGGTGACGTGAAGAAAAAAAATCTCACGGAGCAGGATATTCTATTTTTAAAACCGACCAGAAAATATAATTCACTACAGCCCTGTTGTATAACTACTACTGTCTTTTCATAATTTATTATTCAATATGTCTAGTCAGCGATTATATGATGCTACCCATTCTATCAGATGGTATTACTATGGTTGATTATTACTATAACCCATTAAACTACAAAGTATTACCATAGTCCGACTATATATCGCCCTCCGGTCCGCGTGATATTATGCTGCAGGGGTCAGAACCCGAGATGTTTGTAGCTACACGTATCTATTCAATATATATATATATCCACACGTGGCGAAGTATTCACTGGGCTACTATATATATTTAACTATATGGGTGTCCTATCTTCTATATTCATTTACTACAATATTCATATACTTTCATATTCATATTCATATTAATATTCATATAATATTCATATCATCATTCTTTTCATTTACTACGACGCTATATTTTACAAACACCCTGTCTCCTCTATCTACGCCCAGCCTATATACACATTTCATCATAACACTTTAAAATCTATAGTCACTACAAACATTTCCCATTCCGATCACCGCACGACAACCTCACTCGAACTCAAGACTCTTTCACCACACACACAATACTATGTAATACCTGGTAGCTTTATTAAGAACGAAAAAAAAATCCTACGTATGTTCACTGAAAATAGAATTATTTGCGATAATATTTAATGTTTACGAAATTCTGACAACAATGAAATTATTCTGCAACCACAAAGAAAGAAATGAACATTTAATATAATTTCAAAGCGAAGAACTAGCATCATATCGCCCGACTTCTGTTAAAAAATTACGTATTGTTTATTTACTTAAATATTTCGATTTCTAGACTAAGCAGAATGTTGTAATTTTCAGGATATATTAATTTTGGGTCACTTGACCTAACTGTACATCCATATGGGCTGTGAATTATACCTTCTAGGTTTTATTTCGAAAAGAAAGGTCAATTTCATGGAAACTAAATCACTAAGAACATCGACATACGAATGGCGGTTAGTACTGACTTTTGACACTAGGGGCTAGCGACGATATAATCAACCCTTGAACAACTGAATGTGACCTTGTACACGGAATTATTGTACTATATTACGTTCACTTTTAAATATTGTGTATGAGTTCACTTAATGACGGAATAATAAAAAAAATTATCGCATAGCAAATACTACACTGTCCATATTTAATTATCTCACACACTCTTTCATCACTTAACTACCACTACCACTGATACTACATTACAAATATACACATACTACTTAAACTACAAGACACATCATGCCAATACACACCAATCATCACTATCATTAATACTTGTTATACTAATAAATATACACAGACAACATTCAGATTTTACCATTTTAAATCGGCTCTATCGGTTTACGAAAGGAAAAGGGACAGAAAGGAACAGGGCCAATTGGCCCTTATATTCACTAAATCACATTCTTTGAACTGTTTAATCAATGCCCCGAGGGGACATATCAAAGTATTGACTAACAATAGGACCCCTGCCCTGAAGGGGCAGGAACCCGGAACAAACTACATGTTCAACTCATCCCGCTGGAAGCCGTACTCCCAATTTGGGAGTCAGATAGGAGCCCTTACTGTAAATTTGCACGTGCATTATGATTACTATCCTAACTATAACGAAATTAAATACCGCCATATATGTTTTAAAAAAAAGAATCACTCGCTACCTACATAAACAAATCTATATATGGACAGGTCTTATAACCCTCAATTAGCAGGAAAATTGGAAGGTGAAAATATCAGGGGAAACACTGATCTTCAGAACCGGTTTTAGGAAAAGAAAAACGGAAATCACACTACTTCTGAATCCTGTCCATAGCGATCGGTAGATGAAATCATGGCGTCACTATATTGCACTTACTATTTCAGCTTTTTAGTCCAGTTTAGTTCTGAAAATTTAATAGTTCTATGGCTCCTTGAGACCTCCAGCGATTTTACATGTTAATAAAATCCAAATGTTACCTTTATTTGCAGCTTTTCTAGCTCCTTTTTGACTTTCTGAGCTGGGAAGATCTTAGTCCGGCGTCTTCAGTGAAATTCTTACAGGGAATGGGAATAATCGCGCCCTAATATCATAGCGTGGGTTTATCCTCCAATCAAAACAAAGCATTTTGGCGGTGGGGCTTTGAAACGAATAAAATTTGGTAAAATCTGGATTAAACTAGATTTTAGAAGGACCTAGGTATCTAAAAGAGAGGTGAAGGGTGGTCCTGAAAATTCTGTCGAATTTTAGATTGGTTATTTGATCTGAAAAGTTCCGTCCAATAGTGGACCTATGTTTTCAGATAGCACTGACACCGTAAGAATTGTAATAATCCATTTACACATCCATATACAAGACTTATAACTAATTTAAAATATAAATAAAGGTATTGACTCCCAAAACTATAATTCCTAATAAATTTTTTTACAGTTTTCCATGTTAACTTGAAATAGAATAACGAACAATATTACGAATTATATGAACAGCCAGAAATTTTTTGTTAAACGTCAAGTACAGTCGGTACAAAAAATTTCGGGCACCCTCCTATTAAAAACATCATCACATTAGACTGTAATGGCATATTACATTTGTTTACTTTATATATATATATATATATATATATATATATATATATATATATATATATATATATATATATATTATACAGATTATAAATAACTATTTTGTTTTTGGAGATAAAATTTAGATTTCTTGTGTATAGAAAGCTTGGAGTTTTTCCTGTTTATTAAAGTGCAGAAGAAAGTCAAAAGTAACATTTTTTAACAAATCAATGAGATTTTTTAAAATGTACCTATGTTCGGGGTTGTCCCAGTGGTCGGGGTAACCCGAACATACTGTTTACCTTAAACTTTCCTTTTCGAAAGAAGCGAAACGCATTAAAATACATTAAAATTATACCGTAATTTAGTATTTAAATCTTTAATAAGAATTTTAATTACCAATATAACCCAAGTTAATGAGAAACATGATCAGACCTCATCATCTTTGAAACTATTACAATGAAAGCTAATAGGTAATAGGCTTAATGAAATGTATATACAATTATGAAACAAATGCAGAAATAAGATGCATTAGGTAAAATATTCACTAAATTGAAAACATTATTTCGAATTGTAGAAATCACAGATATATGCGTTCACGTCTTGCTCCCAAGGACACTATTCTTTATTACTTCAATGTTCAAATGCTGTTAATAGGCTGAACAAAATTGGCTAACTGCTAATGGACGCTACTAGGCTAAATAAAATTATAAAACACTGTGAAGCACACACAGGGGTAAAAGTGCGGGGGAACGCGGGGGTACGTTGTCCTCCCACCTCGAAAAGACCGATAGTAACAATTATTTGATTTATGCTGTATTTATATACGTTACGTGGCAAGAAACTGATAACTGCAACTAACCACGTGCTATGAGTAGAGTCGAGCGTGATTTAAAAGTATGCTTCTGAACACTGGTGAATTTGTCTACGTTTTACTTTTAATGCTTCTATTTCCCTTTTTCATTTGTTTCTGTTTACTTACCTGAGATGAGTATCTCTAGGTGAAAAGAGAACTTTTGGCATTTTTGGATATTGATAAATGTAACTGTAATAATAGCAATAGGACTTATAAGTCTACTTGGCATTCGAGACTATGAGTTTTTAGAGGAGCTAACTACAGGAAAAAAATACATTTTGAATCACTGTAATATATAAATTATTATATAAAAAATGAAGTAACTGTGTGTGCCTAATCATTACGGCCAAACTGCAGTCAAATGAAATGAATTTTGGTAGATAGTTAGGCCTTAATTCAAACTTGGATGTTATCATATTGCTTTCATTATATTATTATCCTAAGGTATAGTGGGGATCCGAATTTTTGCGGAAAAACATGAGTATCTTATAAGCCGTGCAGAAATTCAGTATATTATCTCTTTATTGAACATGAACAGAACGTCTCCTAGCTTTTTTTAAACTTCTCCTTTATGTGGAGGGTCGGCACTTTCTATATATGGTAAACTGATAGTAGGTTAGTTTGCGAAAATAATCGAAAACAATCGATATTAGTTGAGACACAAACAATACAGTGCTTCGCATCTTATATCCATATATGCTTACCATCAGGGGCGGATCCAGGACGCACTTCTGAGGGGGCGGGGGGTTGTAATACTGCTACTTAGAGCTACTTTGAAGAGCTCCGAACTCTAGGTATTATTTATATACAAAATAAGAAAGTTTCCTCTTCTGAGGGGTGATCGTCTCCCTAGATCCGCCCCTGCTTACCATGCGCTCTCTACTATAATAATTGCTGAAGCTTGTTTATTATATGGAGCGATTAAAGCACAGTGCAATCAACCCATAAATTTGTGAGAAAAATAGACATTAAATTTGTAATGTAAGCTTCTGTACGTTGGTCTACTAACCTTGAATTGGAACTTTATAAATTTCATCCATTCTTCCACTGAAAAGTATCGATAATTCAACAAGGAAATAATTAGATCATGATAATGTAATTGAAATTCATCATAATTTTACCCATGACAAACACTTTACCATTTTATATCGTAAAGGTCAGATCCATCGTTATTGTAACAGAGCGGTGCTTGAACGATTGACGGTAGAAATTCAAACTCCAATTAGTTGGAATTTCACAACCTGATTGTTTACAAGTGTAAACCCTTTAGTCGGTAGCAAAGAGGACGACATGGATCATGTGTCAGAGTTGATGACGATGTGTTTTGGTGGGTCAATGGTACATGGAGAGTGGTAGGTCGGAGTGGGTCATGGTGGGTAGTGGGTCAGAGTGGGCCAAGGTGGGTGGTGGATGATGGGTCAGAGTGGGTCGCGGTGGGTGGTGGGTCAAGTTTTGATTGGCCCACGCCATCTCTGATCAAATCTGTAAAACCAAACAAAGAGCAATATTACTACACAAAACGCTCAAAATCTTAGCTATTCATGACAAACTATTGCATGATCCGAATAACTCTAGTATATCCACAAACCATCATTTGTCATATTTTACCGAAATACGTCACGACTTTTCTGACAACCTGATACTTTAAATGTTGTCAATACGCAAAGTTCACTTGATCTCATCACTTAGTCACTTATTCTCTTATGATCGTCACAACCTTTAGTGTACTTCCCGTAGAAATAGAAAGGTGATATGTAGTATCCAGAATTGGTGTAGCGTGCAAGTAAACAAATGAAAAGCAACAGGATAATATTTCCCTCCTCCAAATCCCCTAAAGTGGAGTGTGTTTATTATTGAACAAAAAGACTTGAAATCCAATCAGAAAATTCATAAAATATAAAATATGTAGCCAAGTCTCGACTTTGCAATAATAATAATAATAATAATAATAATAATAATAATAATAATAATAATAATAATGCAACCCTCCTTCTTACTCTCCCTATTTTACCTTCCTCCTATTTACATAATATAGGAAAATTAAGGATAAATTTATATTAATACTAAGAAGAAGATTTTTATCAACCCTTAACCTGGTTGTCCTCCTTTCTCTTTTCCTTTAACTTATTGAGAAAGCGATGTTGCATTCAATTAGCTCGATTATAATCTAATTAGTCTCGTCTAGGGTAAGACTACTTTAGAAATTTCCCTTCCCGGGAACGATTTTTTAGGAATTAGAAAAACATAGCCTTTCTTATATAATTAACCCTTTATTAGATAAATTATTAAGAAAAGTTGATTTGGTTCAATAATAATAGAAAGTTGTCTACTTTTCTCTAAATTGCTCCCACTCAAGAAAAATTCCTACCTAATTCCTTAATTGAAAATGCTCTAGAATATATAAAGTTATCACTAATAAGGGATTGGACTGTGGAGTAATTTGCCTCGCGTTCTCTTACAAGCTGACAAATCTACTCCTTAATTCTTTCTATCAGCTATACTAATTATTCATAGTATGCTTCACCTAGTTGCCCTAAGCGTAAAGCAACATTCTTATGTGAACTGCTTTACTGGGAAAAAACTAGCTATTAACTTAGGTTTGAGTATGGTTAGGTAAGGTAATTTGGACCCGTAACCTGGATCCGAGGGTAAATCAAGTGGTAGGAAACTATCAGCTTCGTCTATATTTCAAGACTCCGCTTCAAAATAATTTTAAGATCCCTAAAAAGAATCGTATATCAATCAATAGACCGGGTACCCATTTATCACCCTGTGAACAACTCTTAGTTCACTTAAACTCAATTCTCTCTTCGTTCTTATATAAACGAGAGAGCAATAACTGTTTATTATTTAATCCTGACTGAAAATTCTCTAATTTCCTACACACTTCTCTCGCGCCTTACTTATACAAAACCCCATATTCAAATACCAGGAATGTTCACGATAGTTCCTTTCGCTATTCCAAAAACATCTTAAAACCGATTTATCCAACTCATATTATATCTTAATTCGCGAGTCCTATCCTCTACCGAAAAACAAAACAAACATTTCTAAGTCAGAAATTAATTCCCTATATATTCTAGTGAAAACGGTTTCTCTTACTCTGAGAAACATAAAGGAACGAAAAAAGTCTCCATCACTCTGGAGGATTCTTTTCAGAAAATGACCTAACTGCAAATTCCGCCTCTTTTTATAGCTGTTAGGCAAAACTCGGCCGCAGGAACTTCTTGCGGGTAGCGGGGACTATGAGTTTACCTCGGCAGAAAAAAAAATCCTTCTCCTATTTCCAACTACAACGACTCACGTTCCCCTGAGAAGTGTATCCAACTATAAGAAGTTTCGCTAATTGCATACAAGAAATTTACAAAGCTAAAAAAAAATATGAATAAGAATTAGCACAAATTTACATAGACTATATACATACACACAATATATACACTTACGTAAATTACTAACCAGGCCTGGTACTCTTAATCTACTAATTATTTATTTCTAGAATACACTATTTATATAATATACAGCAAGGTGTGCCTTGCAATAATAATAATAATAATAATAATAATAATAATAATAATAATAATTATTATTATTATTATTATTATTATTATTATTATTATTATTATTATTATTATTATTATTATTATTATTATTATTATTATTATTATTATTATTATAATGAAACAAAATCTTCTGCTGAGGGGAGAAGTTACGGAGTCACCCAAAACACAGGCCCTCTCTCATAAGGACATGAGACGGAGTAGTTTCCTCTGAAATAGGGTCATTTGCCCAAGTGTCTATTTCCTCAAGTCTCTAAACTAGAGTTATTTCCTAAAGTGGTTATCTTTTTTCTTAATCTGATGATCATCAACCGAAACAGAAGGGACACCTGCTGCATTCTTAGCAAATACCAGAAAGGGGATGGATGGTTTCGCTGCAGGCTATTATGAAATATCTCCGATAGACAGGGTTGCAGTGTGTCACATAAAATTGTGTTGCTTTTAAAAATATGGTAAACTAAGCATAGTTGAAACTAGTTCAACTGAAAAAGAAGCATAAACTCAGACTTTACAATATAAAATGTCTGTTTTACAATAAATTAACTGAACTTTTCTTTAAAAACATATCACAGCCTAAAAGTACTGACTAAATTATCTCAATGTGAAAGCGAAGCAAAAATAAGAAGTTATGTTGATTAAGTATCGAATTTCTATTGACGCCGTTATTTTATTTTTTAGCCTAACGTCTTATGATTATGCACCGAGGCTAAAGGACACAAGCATGAGACGGATCACAATGCTGGAGTAAAGGAAGTTGGAGAAAACGGTAGGATCCGAGAAAACCAACGCACACGGTGCTCACAACAAAGCCTACTTTGCTCGGGCTGGAATTGAACCAGGAACCCCACGAACCAGAGGGTTGACGCCATTAGGACCAAGTTTTCAAATATATGCTGAATAAGTCAGTTTTATTATTATTATTATTATTATTATTATTATTATTATTATTATTATTATTATTATTATTATTATTATTATTATTATTATTATTATTATTATTATTGTTTCGAAAGAGATGTTCAATTTTAATTTAAAGTTACGTTCTTTGGTCAAATGTTTTGTTATTATCCTACGTACTAGGCATAACTCTTACTAGTAGTTCTATCAAAATTTCCTTCAATCTTAATTAAGAAGAAAAGACAATATTAAAATAGTATCTGGTACATAGTTTGTGCTGCACTTACTAATCGTAAGATTCCGAGTTCAAATCCCGAGTCCGTACATCCTGGTTAGGCCATCCAGGCAAGCGTGGATCCAAGGTGGGGGAGGGATCGGGCGACTTGGATTAAACTTTAATTACTACTTAAATAGAATGGATTTCAGATTACTTAAATTTTGGAAAAGTGACAATCTTAATGTGTGGAGGAGGGTTAATTTATAGGCATTACGTTACATCGCTTCCAAATGTTCAGAAAATTTTTAATAGGCTACAGTATATACTTATCCAAATAAAGGGATATTTTAACCAAACCGTGAAGGAAATGTAGAGACGATTACTTCAAGCACCACACCATAACTGCATTGGACAGGAGATTTGGATGAGATCCCCGATTGTATTTTATACATTCCCAATGTTTTCCAGAGTGGGGTATTGTATTGCATAGTGTACCTCAAGAACTTTTGAAAGGGGGAGATAAGATAAAATTCCAAATATTTTATTATTTGTAAATAAAGAAGGAAAATCTAATTTACTTATTTTAGTTAAATAAACAAATAATGGGGAGAGAGAATATCGGGATTTGGTATTTGGAACCTGAATATCAGGGAGTGGAGAAAAAGTATGAAGAGTAGGCGAGAAGAACGATGAAAATCAATTTGCAATTTAAAACAGTTAAAAAAAGGTATCTCAGAAATGTGAAAATATGATTTTTATCGTTCGTCCCACATACTCTTCATATTTATGTGGAGAGGGGGAGTATCAGGAAGAGAAGTGAACATGCGCTCTACAAAACACAATAGGAAGATATTATTATTATCACAGTTATTACATATCCTCTCCCATCGAATATTTCTGCCAAAGCCTATGTAGTATATAGACCTATAGTCAAATTTAACTTCTCTCAATTACGCTCAAAGGCTATAGGAGACATTGATGAATGAAAGAATGAAAGAAACATGCCATAATTAGAATTTATATATAAAAAATATGGTACATTTGAAAATAATAGGGTATGATGCGAAAATTTCTATAAACTTATTTAGCAAATAGTCCGAAGAGAAAACGTTATTTAAGCAAAATTCAGTTTTTTATAAACTATAAAAGTATCTATAGTACATAAAAGACACATAAATTAACCAATCTCTGGTAAGGTGCACTGCTGGGACATAAGCGATACAGTTGAGTTGGATCAGACCCACTGCTGCTTCAAATGGAAAATGTTGAAACGACGAGTTTTAAGCAGAGCGTTTCTATTTTAGTAATGTAGGTTTCATGTAATAAACTCTGCTTCTTTCAGAACAGGAAAGTTACCTATTACTCTGAAAACTTAAAAAGAAAGAAGGAACTTCGAAAGATTCATAAAAGTAACTTATAATTCGAGGGTAGTTCAACACTAATATAACGCCAACATGTCTGAATAAAACGCCGACATGTACAATCTCGAAGATTACTAACATAATAGTTGGATTAAGTACATGAGAGTATTACACTTGCAATACACAAGCTTCAGAAAAAGAAAAAAGTTTGGTGCTGGTGTGTCCAAACACGTAATTGAGTATATTCTTCATTTACTCCTCCGATCTACAATCAATTGCTGGAATATCTTGCTCTAGTGAAGTTTTCTCCTGATGGTACACCTTCAATACGTGTCGTCTGCTCGAACTTGCTCTTATAGGTAAAAACTGAGAAATGGGTGACTGGTGTGAAATAAATCTTCTGTATAAGAAATATAGATACAAAGCCAGTGCGTTTTCATCATACGATGCACAAAAGTGTAATTGGAAATGTTATTTCGGATTCGAAGTACATTTGTTGAATATACTCACAACTTATTGCAATTAACTATTTCCCAAGTAATTTCTAACAAGTCTTGTTCTCTTTCTGGAACAGAGACAAAGTCGTGTCACTTCCTGAAAATTAATGTGAAAACAGTATTACATCACCCATTCTTCCTCCTGTAATTTCATGTATTTATACATTTTGACTGGTTGATGAAATCTGCCTTCTTTATGAAAGAGTTTTAAAAAATCAGAAAACTACTCTTGAAAGAAACAGACACAAGCCTACTCTATCATTTGTAACTTCATATCTACCTAACCTACAAAAATGTATTATATATCAAACGAAATGAAATTTTACTTCGAAAATATTTTGTTATAACTTTCAAGACCGTAGAATTGAACGTAAAGTAAGAAATCAAGGAAAGCATCATTCTTCTATAGACAAAGGCGGCCAAATTAGGTATGGCAGCCATATTTGCTGAAGCTTAAAGCGCACTTCCAGGATATGCCTATACTTGATGGAAAGAAGCTGCCCTGCAAGTTTAATTAAGTTACTTTTTTTTTTTTTTTTAGTTCAGACTCCTACATACTGGACTAAAAAGTTTGCACTTAATTAAACTTCTCAAATATATATCAACCCACAGACCAAACTGCTCAAACTATAAACTTGAAATTTGGACAATATGTAAGATTTATGACATAGGGTACTACTAAAAAAGAATTTTTGGAAATTCGACGGGGAAGGGGGAGAAATAGGAATGGAAATTAACTTAATAAGATGGCCATATCTCCGAATTCCTTAAAGTGACAGATTTGAAATTTGGTATTGAGATTTCTCATTTAAAATAATGTGATACTTTTTTTTCCAGCGTTTTCTGATATTTTACTAAAAGGGTAAGAAAAGAAATGGAAAGTGGAAAAGAAGTGGGGGTTTGCAATTATTATATATCGATATTTCGAATCTCTGAAGGTTAGAAACATCTGATATTTTAATAAAAAGAGGAAGAAAAATGGTGGGGAAAAGGTAGGGAATGCAATTATTATGATAAGATGTCACTATACGTATTTTTTTACATCTGGCCTAGAAGAAAAGAAAAAGGTGAGGATCACAATTACAATAAGATGTTCATATTTTTGGATCCCTGAAGATTAGAGGCATGAAACTTGGTATTTGAACTGAAATTCGGTACTCTATAGGTTCATGGGATGTAAACCCGTGGGCCGGCCGAACGCAGGTTTGGGGGCAAAGTCGCCTGGTACTTGAAATTATCAGTGTATTTCGGCATTCAGGATGGTTAGAGAAATGAAAGTTAGTATTTGAACTGAAATTCGGTGTGCTTGTACGTTTATGAGCTGCGAGACAGTAGGCTGAACATATGCAAGAGTCTGAGGGCGAAACACCTAGCTAGTCGAAGTATTACTATTATTAGGATCACGTAGTGGTACTTATAAGATTACAATGTTAGTACATACGTCCGTTACTCCACACGATAACTTTTGAACGAATGCGAATTTTTAAATTCTGTTTTTTGCCATAGATAGATAGAGTGATTATCTCGAGGGAGTTCGTTGATGGAGGTGATTTGCCTACCGGAAGTAGTAGAAATGAGCCATTTCCGGTTTCCACATTTATCAGAGGAAAAACGGAAATAGACAGAGATAAACGGTTTTCGGAAATCAATTACAAATTTCAAGGACAACTTTCATCTTCATCCTTAACACCCTAGTGAAATCGCAAGTTGTAGAAATAAGACACATCTTCTTTTATCGTTGATCACTATATAGCAAAAACAGTAATATATAGCGAAAACCTGTTTTCGTAATCGATTAAACGTTTCAAGGACAACATTCATTTTCATCCTTAACATTCTAGAATAACCGGAAGTAGAAGTTACTCTCTTCCGGTTATAATGCTGATCACTGTAAATTAAAAATGGTAATAGATAGCGAGAAGCAATTTTCTTTAATCAATTAAGTGTCCCAAGAATAGCCTATATTCCATTTCAACACTAATCTTTCTACTCAAACCGGAATTGAAAGAACCCTACTATAACTTCCATATTCAATATTAAATGATAAAATATTACGTAATCCTCTTTACGGATTACAATAATACATTCATATCTAGGGATCCCGAAAGTTAGAAACATGAAACTTGATGTTTGAACTGAAAATCGGTATGCTTGCAGGTGTATGAGATGTGAGGCCGTAGGCTGAGGAAACACGGAGGTTTCTGGGCGAAGTCCCCAGACAACCGAAGGCTAGTTATTAAATACATATTTTATCGTATTCTGATTATACATACAGTAGCAGAAGTTTCTGTTTTCCTTACAGGAAGATAAAGTGTAATAAATACAATACCGGAAATTTAAATTGTCACACTCGGCACTTTATGTATAAATAAAAGGAATTTTCAATATAATAAATATGACCTTCTTTTTGCTCTTGAAACATGTGTTCCCTTATTTTTAACTAAAAATCTATGTACTGAATTCCACATCTCCAACTTAAGCGAATCTTCACATTCGACAGTCTCTGAAGAAAGGAAGAGAAGTTTGAATATTATAGAAATGTCTCCGCTAGAAACGGCATTTTTGAAAGCGCTAAAAATA
The DNA here is from genome assembly GCF_964235325.1 of Thermobia domestica. Classification (NCBI taxonomy): domain Eukaryota; kingdom Metazoa; phylum Arthropoda; class Insecta; order Zygentoma; family Lepismatidae; genus Thermobia; species Thermobia domestica. The sequence goes on along the minus strand of NC_137456.1, from coordinate 143,880,584 downwards.
CGTACCGGTATTCTCTTATTATAAAGAAGAGTTTATATGCTGAGTTTCATCTCTCTAATTTCATGAATGTGTGAGATACTGAATTCTTTTTTTAAAAAAGAAAAAAAAACTTTAAAAACCTCTTTATTTCCCTTGGAATACGTGCTCCAAAAATCCTTTCTTATCTCTTGCCTCCGTAATAAAAGGGATAGGCCGTAGGCCGGGAGTACTCAAATAAAGGCCTCTGTGCGATCATGACACAAATAAGAAACCTCGAGTGCACAAAATATGATGCAAAGATACTCCATTGTGTAAAACAGTTTTTGGCAAGTGATTTTTTTTTTCAAAATCACCATCCTCCACCCTCGAAACAAATATTGCATTATCACTGAACACAAGATTAGTTAATTTATTTCGCGCTGGAGAAGAAAACAGAATTTGGAGATAGGTCAACATATTACGTGTCACGTCTTTATACTTTCATATTGTCAGCATATTCTTTAAAAAAGTAAACTGCTGTTCTCTATTAACATATGGTATCATTTTCAAAGTAAACAGCAAGAATAATTGTGCATAAATGAAATTCAAGAATCCTATTTTAAATTGTCTAAAACTGGTACACAAACAAACTTAAATTTTCCCCTTCACGAAAGTTACACATTTAGCGGCACTTATACTGTGATGCTAGCCGGTGATGTTCACTATTCTCTTTTTTATAGGTGCTAACTAAAAATGGGTAAACGTCAATTAAAGACATATCGTGGATATAAAATTTACTATATAATAATATTACGTATATGTTATACTTCTTGCTATTTACCTTTTCATACAAAACATCTTCCCGTATTTTTCACAAATCAAAATGTGGCAATTAATCGTGTTATAATAAACGTCTATTATATTTCTTGATATTTGCCTCTCTATGTAACAGGAACAATCTCTTATATAGCCATAATTTGTAAAACAAATCTAACCATGACAACGCAATATCGAATATTGTGTGCTCGCAATACCATAAGCACTTTATTTCATTTCTTTGTGCGCTAGTGGAGTACACCCGAGGAATATTCTGTCAAAAATTTCAGTTTATTTTTACCTAAAGAAGCATGATCTAGGCGATGATAAGAGAATCACTTCCATTCTTGTATATACTAGTACTATATAGATTATGGAATTAGTGTTACCCAACATAATGTCGAGAGATAATTTTTGAGATGACACCGAACTCTTCCAAAAAGTCATTTTTAAAGACAACACTTTCAAGCCTCCTTTTTAAGACGAAACAGCCTTAAATCTCTTCTCTTGGCTAATAGGCCTACTATTCTTAATCGTTGTTATACTCTACGCATAAAACATTTTGTTTCAAACAATGGAACATTTAATATAATCTCCTTCAATACAGCTCATTTGAATTATACTGTACATAACCTGAGAAATTAATGTTATTTATTTAAGAATTCGTACATACTGTGTATCGTTTGTAATTAATTACTCTCTTTTTCTTAAATCTTTTAAGCAATAAAAGAACCCAGTTTGTACCTTGAATTGCTCAGATACAATGTTTTGCCTTCGTAATATGGAAAATATGATATCTAACTTGTGGCAACCCTGCACATATTTTATCATATATGAAAATCTCAACCCCCGTTCTGGCCATTAGCCAATATTTTCGCGCCTGTGATGGATTTCCAGTTCATGATCAATAGCAAGATAAGACACTTGAGCAAATGTCCCACATTTTAATAGTTGAGCAAAACACACTTGAGCATCTGACCTGATACCGTTTCCTCTAAGCTTCATTTACCTCGGGGGAAAATAAGCTCTGACTGTTAGAATCACACTATGAGACATGTGTTAGATATAATAAGTTTTATTACATGAATGTAGTGAAGAAGATCAATAATAATATGAATAATAGCAGTAATATGATAATTAAGTGCAACAAGAAAAGGGAACACTATACACAGAAAAATATATCCAAATATATGAAAGTAGAATATTTGTTCCTAAAAATTTGTATATCATTGCGTCTGAACCTACAGTTTAGTAAACCAAAAGATTTGAAAGTAATATTTGAATTTGAAATTACACTTGAAATTCGATTTGAAAAGCAATTATCTATACAACATGAACTTTAACCCTTTGGGGATCCTGGGTTTTTGGGGTATTTTTTTGACTTTCAGTCAAGCAGCTACTGCATCGTCACTATTTATCCTAGGATCATGGTTCATACCTCATTCTCCGCAGAATAAAGCTGGCTTACAAATGGTACCACTTGCATGCCCATATCATTTACCAGGAGAGGGAAAATTGATGTCAAAGGGAAAATTTCGGAGGGAATTTTTTCTTCTCACACTTTGGGCCCCTCTGGAGCGGCCCTGTGTGAACTTAGAGATCTGAAAAATATCTGATTAATAGTACTTGGTAGACTAAATGTGAGTACCAAATTTCAAGTTTCTATCTTGAATAGTAAGGGCGGGATAAATTTTATCAAGAATCCCCATAATGCCCCAAATTACCGCAAAACACCATGATCTCAGGGAAAAAAAATCCTGAGACATTCCTAATTACCCTAGGATAATAATTCGAGCGTCATTCTCTTCAGAATAGAACTGCCTTTCAGACGGTATGACTCACGTGTCTCCATCATGTATGTAAGGCGGGAAAATCCCGAAGAAAGGGATTTTTTGCTCTAAATATCCCTTTTTCAACTTTTGCCCATCTGGACCCCCTCTGTTTTAACGCAGAAATCGGGGGGAACATCTGGTTAATACTACTCGGTGGACTGAATGTTTGTGCACAATTTCAATCTTTTTCGTGCAAAAATAAGCCCACCAAAAAAGAATTCAGAAAATGTCCCATATTCCCCTATACAGAAGTATATTTTGATAAAAATTCCCTGACACATCCCTAATTATCCTAGGATCATAGTTTACACATCATTCTCTTCATAATAGAACTGCCTTTCAGACGGTATGACTCACGTGTCTCCATCATGTATCTAAGGCGGGAAAATTAGGAAAAACGGGATATTTTGGGTAAAAATATCCCTTTTTTCAACTTTTAGCCCCTCTGGATCCCCCCTGTTTTAACGCAGAAATCTGAGAAAAAATCTGGTAAATACTACTCGGTGGACTGAATGTTTGTGCAAAATTTCAATCTTCTACGTGCAAAAATAAGCCCGCCAAAAAATCATGAACATAGGCTTCATAAGAGAAAATATATATTTTAAAATTATGACGTCATCACCTCCTATGACTGGACGCAGGAAGGTGTGATACCATACGTAATGTCTTCTACAATGCCTCTGGACTTGAAAAAAACGGACAAAAAAGCTCAAGTAAAAGAGTTATAACGCAATGTACCATGAAACACCCGTATGGTACAAATTGGGCCATGGGTTCCCCAAAGGGTAAGTGTGCATCACATTCTCCAAGCGAGCCTGTTCTAGTTTGTATCGAGAAATTTTTTAGTACATTTATCGAAAACAGTATTCTTTACTAAAGATTTTAAAATTTGATGTCTAGGGGTAGGGGAATTGAATTTAAGTCTCATAGCAACGATAATGATTTAAGTGAAAATCATAGTTATCTCCTGCAGTAGAGAACTTCGAAGTCGAAAAAGATGCCTGGCCACTTTTCTGAAATGTTTTTATGTCCAGAAAACAAGGCGTTGGCCGGAACATATAGTCACACAATGTTAATTTACGTAAACGGGAATAAAAAAGGGGGTTGAATAGTATAATTAGCGGAGTTTATGTTGATTCCTTTGACATGTTTAATCGTGATTGGTTTTGAACTTGAGCATCAGAGCATAGGTGGGATGGCATAGAAACGTAGAGGTTGGAAGAATATCCGTTTTCCGGATTTCTTTATTTTCTTACTATCTGTGATGACAAAACTCCTGTGGTCGATACAACCACATTTTCCGTACAATATGTTTCCCGTAGGAAACCACAATCATCACAATGTAGGATAACAAAACCCTTGTGATTTGTCTTAGTGGAAATACGTTTCCCGTAGGAGACCACAACCATCCTGTTATTCTTAGAGCAGGAACAAAATTAAGTCCAAAACTAATCAAGAGTAATACAAGTCAATGACTTAAAAATAATTATGATTTCTTATTTTTATATTTATAATTATATAACTATTTTTTTTAGCTTAATTTTTAGCTAACTAGTTACTGTTGACTCTTTTTGTTCTACTTTCTTTATATGTTAGTTCCACTATAGTTATAATATATTATTGTGTGTATTAACTTTTATTTTTATTTTTATTATTTTGTGTTATTTTCCTTGTATGGATAGATTGATAGCAAATTATATATATATATATGCTGCTGCAATATGCTCAGTTTTCCTTTAGTACACTCCTTAAAAACAGATCATAAAACTAGAAGTGGCTCAGATAGATTAAAGAAATTAATAATAATAATAATAATAATAATAATAATAATAATAATAATAATAATAATAATAATAATAATAATAATAATAATAATAATAAAGTAAATAACACCATTAAAAAGGATACAAAAACGCCAACACTCCTTGTGCTCATCCTTTGTGGGCGTGATTGAAACTGTATTCACAAAATCCATGCTGCATGCCACAGACTACTATAATCGCAAGAGGCCAAATGTGAGATTTAAAATACCGGTACACTCACACAAGGTCCCCTTGTGAAAAGAGGGCCAGGGCCAGAAGTCCACTAACCACAAAAGCGCGGATATTGAAGAGGGTTCCTGAGCTTAGACGTTGCATCAATACAGCTATTTTTTTACCATGCATATTTATTATCTATATTCACTTCTCTACATATTAATTTCATCAAACAGGTATGCAATCTAGTATTTTAACCAATATCCCTATCCGCATAATGCTACATACTTATCAAAAATGCTTTCCTTGTACAGTGAATTAATCTTAAGCGAGTATCCTCATCTTAATTCAATATTAGACCAACTGTCATGAAATCACCAGAGACATGTATCAATATTAATAATAACATGCACCAAACAATCCTTCAGGTAGTACAAGGCCATCACGCAGTCACACCCGGGGTCGACTAACTACTAAAAATTACGGGGTACACCCGGGGTCGAGTCCCGGGCGAAGCTCACGTACATCCTACAACCACCACTTATCAGAAACTAAAATGATTGTATGTACAAAAAATAAAAACAGCCACAAACGGAAAACTATAAAAAAAGAAGAAACCAAAAGAAAACTGAGCGTAAAAGTAAGCAATGTTGGTTTAACATTAGTGAAGTAGAAAATATACTAACTAAACCCCCCTTCCTCATCCACCAAATGAGTGATTGGGTTCGCTGAGTTAAGCTATCCCGAATGATACGATTTCTGGTATAGTATCATATCTATATTATGATTATGTATTCTAATCAATAACTGTCTTCCAGAGCCAAGGACACAATTAAAATGAGAGCAATGTAGGCGAGATATGAAGGAACTTCTTTTCTATCGAGATCTAATGTGTGGAAAAGCCGAGTAAAAAAAAAAAAAAAAAAAAAAAAAAAAAAGTACACATATGCGATTACAACAATAAGGTATGGTATTGAAAGGAGCATTCTTGCTCGAGTATTCTTAAGATACTCCAATTGTTCACTTTGGAGATGCACATATGGTTATATCTCCGTCTCGAGGAAGGGCGTATCAAGGCATAGTTATTATGCATCGATAAGTCCTCCTCCTATAATATTAATATACAAATCCATAGAGTCTCTGTGGGCCTTCCTGAAGAAAAAAATACGGAGCAGCATCTAACTTCAAGAAACCAGATCATAGAAGTGGTGAATAATATAATACACGATGATCCAGAAATAAAGAACTTTTGCTATACGTTGATAAACAAGATGCCAAAATAAAACCAGGCACTATGTCAAGTTAACAATTTCCATATAAAGTACTGAAATACTGTAACAGTACGTAGAATGTACTGCAATACAAAATTGTTGAGATATTACAACGTTTACACACGTATTCTTTCTTCAATTTTTGATTTTCTTCAATTTTCTTCCTGAAAATCCTAAAATTGCTAATAATTTGTCCACTTTTGAGTTGAGTTGATTTTGAGTTTATCGTCCCGTTCAGCAGCGAGGCTATATGAGACGTGGACCTACTGATTAACGTGGAATCCGAACCACATGAGCTCCCGCCGGGAATCGAACCCGGGTCTCCCGCGCCAAAGGCATCGGCTTAGCCACGGAGGAGCTATTGTCCACTTTTGTATATATATATATATACAGTGGCGTATTTACGATTTTGTTTCGGGAAGGGCTTTGCTAACTTTCGGGGGGGGCTTTGCCTGGAAATGTGAAAATTCTGCAAGATATTTCATTTACTTTACTATACTAAGTAAGATTTCGGGGGGCTTAAGCCCGGAAGCCACCCCCCTAAATACGCCACTGTATATATATATTGCATATGTGGCAACAGATAAAGACCCTAAGAGAAAATCTACCAATCCATCAAATAGTTACATTGATTCTTTCCAGATGGCATTTAAAGTCGATAGGCGTTGAGACTATCACCACTTACTCGCGTAACGATCTATGTAACTGCTTAATGGATTCGTAGAGCAATCCTAATGGATCCAAGTTGCCACATAATGAAATTTTGATTCCCCAAAGTGGCTGGAGAAGATCCAAGAGAATATATCATTATATAACATTTTCGCTTTATTTTGATCTGAATAATAGCGCTCCGTTGTCCGTGGGTGCCATATATATATATATATATATATATATATATATATATATATACAGGGTGGCCCAAAAGTAGTATACATCCTGCATTGATCAAGTATAACATTCTAGTTTATGGGTTTGCTTCGGCTCTTTCGAGCTTAAGATGTAAGTAAAAACACATTTAGAACAAATAATAAAGAAACTAAGTCTACCTGATGGATAACAATAAGAAATGATATAAAATGCAATGAGCTGATCAGTACGGTAGTGTATACCTATTTTTGGACCACCCTGTATATATATATACAGGGTGTTTCAAAACAACACCGACAACGTTTGGGAGGTGATTCCTGACGCCAAAATAAGACGAAAAGTATCGACCAACCTGGGTGCACAAATGCTTCCTTTCGGAGTTATAGGCTGCCGAAAACATGAAAAAATGAACTTTAAAGGTCCATAGCTCCAAAACTATGGGACCTACCATACTCGGGTCAAGATTTTACTTAGAAACTAATATGTGATTTATTCAAAAATATATGTTTCAGAATCCTAGGGTACTCACGTAACCATTTTTGTACAGGCAGTTTTGTTACGAGCATATAATCTGAAGTACTCACTAACTACCTCTATAAAAATTGTTGTAGAAGTACTGCAGGATTCTGAAGCATGTATTTTTGGATAGAGTACATATTAGTTCCTTAATAGAGTCTTGACCCCACTACGGTATGTCCCATAGTGTTGGAGCTACGGACCTTTAAAGTTCATTTTCTCACGTTTCCGGCAACCTATAACTCCAAAAGGAAGCATTTGTGCACCCAGGTTCGTCTATACTTTTTGTCTTATCTTGGTGTCAGGAATCCCCTCCCAAACCTTGTCGGTGGGTAAAATGCAGAAAGAAGAATAAAACTATTCTACTTAAGTTGTTACATGTATATTTCTATTTTGAAATAAAACATCATCTGTAGGTGCTAAAACTTCCTGTATAGATATATTTACAAAGAACATTGCGGTATATTTCATACTAACTCTATTTGCCAACTCAATAGGTCTGTCACGTTCGACGCTGAACGGGACGTTAAAATAAACACCACTCTTTTTTTTTTTTTCTTAAGACTTGCCTGAAGTACTTTTCTTTGATTTCTTTCTTTGTTTGTTTGTTTGTTTATTCGCAAAATCATCGGGAAAAGCCCAAACTACTTGATCTTGCCAAAACTCTCGAACAGGAAGACAACATACTCAATCTAAGATCCCAAGCAAATAACGAACGGGAATTTCGGAAGGATCGGAATTGGGTTTCTTTGTGGTCAGCAATGCGATTCGGTACATTTAGAAGATTTTCCTTTGGGATAGAGATGAACTGATTCGCAATATCGTATTAATTACTAATGGACTTTCAGTCTATATGATGAGATCGTGCGAAATATGTTATTTTTTTAAATTACTGTAACAAAGATTTTAGTTGCTTAACTACAGAAACCTTACATGGAGTGTCTTATCCGTAACTATCAAGACACTTTTACGAACTTAGTTTGCATTGTAATTGCATTAGTATTCTCACATTCATACATCTTGCATAGCATGGGGTTGATTCATTTCCTCATCTGTAAGGGTGAATATCGAAACGCTCAAAACCTATCTGTCCAATTGTGTATGTGCTTTCATCTAGTATGACTCCCTCATCTAAATTTGACATTTTTCGCGTAATTTTTTGTAGCCTACGGTTTCGTGCCTCAATACAGTATTTCCTTAAAGTACTCTAATCGATACTGACATTGTGAATATTTCGAGAAATTACTTGAAGATCAGGTTGTTTGGCTTGTTGAAAAAGATGAAACGAAACCTTTCAGTTTTACCTCACATGGTTGTACCAGTTAGGCTAAAGGAGGCGGTGATGATAAGAAATGAATGAAAAGGCGGAATGAAGAAAGCGGGAGGAAACGAAATAACCCCGAGAAAACCCACGAACACGGTGTTTGTCCACCACAAGGTCCACACGGCGCGAGCTGGGATCGAACCAGGAACCCCAAGCACCGGAGGTGAACCCTCTACTACTGAGCCGCCCCTGCCCCTTCCCCCTTTTTGGCTTGTTGAGTGGACACACAAATCAGAATTACATTCTTGTAAATTTTGTCTTCAAAAAAGTAGTTATTTAAAGAACTCATAAAGAGGTTGTCGGATATTTTCTTGAAGAATTTAGAATGTAGTAGTGAAAAGGAGAGAAAAGGGAATTCAAGGCTGATAAAGAAATAAAGAGTGCGGAAAAGGGAAAAATTTGCTGGGAAATTATCTCCATTCCAATCCGGAGGCAACATTTAGAACAATGGGCTTCATGATAACCTTTTCTTGCTCTAAAACAAAAATGCGTTTCTAAAATCTTAACCCTACTCATTATTATTATTATTATTATTATTATTATTATTATTATTATTATTATTATTATTATTATTATTATTATTATTATTATTATTTATTCTGGCTGTTAGCAAGTCCTACGATCAGGCAGGTAGCCAGCCCAAAAATTTAGGGGGCCCGGCTGAAGTTAGGGGGGCCCGATCCAACAATATTATAGTTCATCACCATATTATAGTTCATTTGCAAACCTACCGTGAAAATTTTAGAGGGGGCCTGTAAAAATTATGGGAGGCGGCCCCCTACCCCCCCCCCCCTGGATACGGGCCTGACTACGACTAATAGAAGTTTTTTTCCCCTCAGGTTCCTGACTGAAAATTATTCATCCATGTTTCTCGATCTTCAATTTCCTCTTTCAAGTCACAGCATTTTCTTCTATTTTCAAAATCATTTGTAAGTTGTATTCTTCTTTCTATTCCTCGCTCCCACCCTTGACTCCTATGACATTATGAAAAAGATAATTTCTTCGCATGATATGTTTAATCCAATTGGACTCCCTACGAAAGGTGCTGGAGTGTTATATTTTAAAACATCTTCGTTCCTTATTATCTCCGTCCATTTTATTTTCTACGTTTTACTCCAACACCACTTTTCGAAGATTCTAAATATTTCCCTTCTCTAACTTTCGTAATACCCAAGTTACCGAATCATACAGTACAATACTCCATTAGGATATTGTTTAACCTTTATACGACGAACTTGGTCGTTTTCGACCAATAGCGATTTTGGCTGAATATACGGTTTGGTCCTTTTCGACCAAAAAAAATATTCAAACCAATAACTAATGTAGCACTGGCTATCCTGCATCAAACCTTCCGCTGCTAGCATTTGTGTGTTCTAAAACGATCAAAGGAACACGTGACAGAAAAATGGTTCACCAGTTGTAACCCAAACAAACCAAAAAATTGGTTACTTTTCCTCCCTTTATTTATTTATTTTTTTTTTTTTTTCATTTCTTCACGTTGACTTTTGTGACCGCTTGCTTATCAGTTATTTCTGCTGACACGAGAAGATTGTTTATCTTGTGAGGAACTCAGCTTACACTTCGAGGTGTTTATTACCAATGATGTTGATGAGATAAGGGAAAAAGTGTGTGTGTAAATGCGTTTGTGTGTGTGTGTGAGTGTTTCTGTCCAGACAGTCCACACTCTATCCCTTTGGGTGTTTCATGGTATTATCAGTCAGGAAAGTAAATGTACACCTATTTTTCGAGTCTGGCATTCCTGCTCTCCATCCGTGGAGAGTATGAGAATTAAATCAATCAAATGTTTACTGAGGGGCAAAAAGAAAAGTTTAATCTAAATAAGACATTGCAGAGGGACACAAGCTGTGAATACGAATAGTGCATAGTGTAAATAAAGGACGGCACCGAAAGAGAAAGCCAGAAACAGCTGTTAAACTTAGAAAAAAGAGTAAAAATTGTTGAAGTGGGAACATAAAACACAAATACAACAAATACGCCGACAACTAAATATTCACCATGCCATGATCTTGGTGTAGTAGTTAAGGTGCTGCCTTACAAATGCAAAGGTCGCCAGTTCGAATCTTCGGTGAGGACATTTTTAAAAATTTTTGTTAATAATACATGCAGCTCATGAGAGATGGTAAAAGAGGTTGTATTTACTCTTTCGTAGCAATTATTATTGGTAATGTATAGTACTGATAATACTTTTTGTCTTTGCGTATTGCTTTTATTCTTTTCTTCATTTCAAAAGAGAAGAATATCCGAACAAATGCCACCAAAATTCCTCATATTTTGAATGTAAACGCCATTTGCAATTAGTAAAGAATAAAAATTGAACGTTCCGATGTAGCTGAAAAAGTAAAAAGACAAACATGGAAGTGGAGTGTTCGAATCCATACTCATGGGTATTAAAAATACAATTTCTACATGCCTTACACCTCCCGACCACGTTTCTACGTTAGCAAGTAGGAGGTTTGTGTTTAGGTTAAGCTGGTCAATACGTTTTGCAAAGGGGCCCGGTTTAGCTCTAACGCACCACAGGTGCGAGAAGGGAGCAAAACACTTTTTCTCTCTCCCTCTGTGTGTCTATTTATCTATCTATCTGTATATATATAACGCTATTTGTGAATGCCATTACCACCCTAATTTTCAGCGGATTGAGACGAAACTTGGCACAAACATTAATTGTTGAAATATCTTGAGTTCGTTAACCAGAATAATCAGATAAAAATGTTCAAAATGGCGGCCCTTCAAAATCTCAAAAATTTCCAAGGGAACCAAATTTCGCCCATAAATAGGTATTTAGAAAGTTTGAATAACTTTTCCTCTTTTACTGAAATATTTGTATGCAGAGACTTATTGAAATATTGGACCCGATTAATCGCATAAAGAATGTTCACGCCCTTTCGCTACGGTCAGGCTTTTTTTTTTTTCAGGAGAGGGTTATTTTTGTATCGGAAAGAGATGATTGTTAGTGATGATATGAAATTACACATTGAAAGCGAAGTAACTTGTGAAACGTGTTATTTGAAAGAATAATATAATAAATGTGCTTTCCCCTAACACAGAGAACTGTAAATCATGTATTTCGAGTTCGGGGGCGCGATGGGGCGAGGAGTGTTACTTGATTTGCTTTTTAGTAACACATTACATTGCAAATAAAGATAGGCAACATTAGTGGTAAGTAAAATAATAATAATAATAATAATAATAATAATAATAATAATAATAATAATAATAATAATAATAATGAAATTAATAATAATAATAATAACATTAATAATAATAATAGGTGTTGTTTGTGGCAAGGCAATATCTTCCTCAATTCTTCTTCAAACGTAGTAATTGTAACGCCATATCTCCCTTACAAACAAAATATTAGCAATTTATATCGAGAGAACGGGAAATTGTAGAGTGATGGGAGCAACGTTGCACAGTATGCACTCATAGTAATCAGAAAAATAAGCGATTTCAATGCAAAATGAACGAAGAGTCATTGTCATGGGTAGTCATGGAGCAACGGCAGAGCCCTCTTTAGGCAAAATGTCGATAACATATATCGAGAGAACAGGAGGTGATAGTGAGGTGGGACCAACGTTGGACACCGTGAACCCATAAGGCGCATCGAAAAAATTAGGGGGGCGGGCGCCAGCCAGCCTTACTTATTTCCACATAATAATATAAAATTATATTGTCGAAATACACACACGAGTTAGCTAGTAATATTTCATATTATTATTATTATTATTATTATTATTATTATTATTATTATTATTATTATTATTATTATTATTATTAATATTAATATTATTATTATCGACAGCGTCTTTTCATTACGTGTGCATGTTTGACATGAAGCCAAAGAAAAGATCCATCATTCGTAGAAAGAATAAGAGTAGTCAGTTACTTTAACTGTGAACGACAGCGAAAAATTAAAAAGGAGTGATTACCTGTAGCCAGGGGCGGATCCAGGGGGGAAGAGATCGTTGCGATAGCCCCTCCCAGAAGAGGGAACTTTTTTAATTTTATATATATATATAACCCATCTCAAAGTTTGGAGCCCTCAAAAGTAACAGTATGACAACCCACCGCCCCCCCCCCCAGAAGTCGGTCCTGGATCCGCCCCTGCCTGTAGCGAAAAGAAACAATACTTTCTCTCAAATGGATAAAAAATCAAGCCGAGATAGATTCGAACTCGCATGGACGGCGCGAAAAGTCAGTGTTTTGTCCATTTCTTTTTCTTTAACTGACTCACCGAACGTGTTTTAGTAACTTACTTATTGCTAATTTTACTTGCTTCACTCGTTTAACTTGCTTTTTCTAATAACTTATAACGACAGGGACACGAACACAGAAACATCGAGGACAGTTAAAAATCATAGATGCTCTCCCGCCGGGAATCGAACCCGGAACACCATACACCAAAGGCGCACGTGATAGCCACTAGACCAGCGGGGAGGGCACTGCTCGTTCTCTGTGTCATTAGGGATTACGACCACTGTATTGCCAGCTATCACTTCTGTGGGTTGTATACTATGATCACATGTTTCTTCTTTGCTGGAAGAGTTAAACCTACATTCTTTGTAATACATGAGGTATTTAGACCTACATGCTCTTCATATAATGTAATAAAAGGGTCATGCTGGGAAGAAGAAAAAGAACATTCCTTGGACAAAACGGAAACTATTGGCATCAGAAATATTTATCTACGAGGCATGCGCAGTAGTATATTTCAGAATAGTTACTGTTTAGTTCAGTAAACGAAGAAAGGGGTATAAAAAAGCAAATATGTCGCGTCAACGAGATCGACCAGAGTTGACAAAGGCGGAACGGATTGATAATTGGTTCTTTATTCTGTAGTAGATCGTATCACAACTTTACGGGAGAGCAGAGAAATACTTACTAACGCTGACATATAGTAAGCTTTAGTAACACGATCATACAGACACAAATGAATGTAACTGTGAGTACTACAACTTGGATTTAACGAAAGCTGTTTAGATATTCAGTGGTTTGCAGGGTTGTATAAGACACAAAAAGTTAAGACACAATACAATTCTTCACACCTCAGCTTCCAGTAACGAGATACATGCAATTTCTGGATAGATACTGAAACTGCTGTCGGATTTTAATACATGACGTATTGCAGGATACAAAATGCTTTGCATTACTTGTTTGTTTGTAGACAGCTACTAGCTTAGTGTTCTGAAAGGTTGTGTATAAACTAGGGATAGTCAATTCCGGAATTATTACTTTTTGGACTCCCAAAAGTAAAATCAGACAAATTCCGGAATTCGGAAAATTCCGATTTTGGAATAATTCCGGACTTCGGAAAAATCCGAAATTTCTGATTTCGTTTACATTCCGGAATTCGGAACAATCCGGATATTTTTTGAAATCCTGAGTTTTCTCAATTCCGGAAGTTTCTAAATTCCGGATTCTTCTTGAGTTCCGGAATTCTTCTGAATTATGGAGTTTAACTGAATTCCATAATTTTCCGAAATCCGGAAAGTGAAAATTCCGTTTCCAAAAAATGAATTTATTTTGGTTAATATGATTCGTGGTGGAAATAAGTCTTTGACCAGGTAATGGCGACTGCTTTGAAAGAAATAGAGAGTATGAGAATTCAATCTGTCATATTTGTAGTTTCGTGTGGAGAAAAAACAAACTTGTGAACCAACGGTTTAAGAAAAACTCAAGTTATTAATGTAAACTTTTCCGACATCATAAAAGAAATACGAAAGACATTTTGAATCGAAGAAATATAACATACAAGTTTGCAAGCGGAGACAAAGAAACCTAAAGTAACCAGACTAAAGACGAATCGTTTACCGCGTAGCGGTCAAGGTCAAGCTGTTTTCCAGGGCGAGTTTCGAGTTGAGTCGAGTTTGATAGTGGCTCGCTCGCTCGTTCAGCTCGGTCGCTCGCTCGTAACTCTTTTTTAAATAATGGCCTGATTAGACTGGAAAGCGAAAGCCATGAGAAATGTAAGCACTAATGTGGAATACTTTTTAGTGTTGCTCACGACAGGGGTGCGTCTCGTCTCGTAATTTGAGTGCATCTCGTGGGGCAATTTTTGTGTATCTCGTCTCGTCTAGATAACGAGAAGACAAGTTTTTTTTATTATTATTACGAGACAGCCTCAAATGTCGTAATCACCAATATAAGTATATACTGTTGTTCTTAAAATCAAGGCTGAGACCTGCACTGTCGGATTTTTGAGCCCAAGCAGAAGACCAACTCGGGTAGCGATATCAACCGGCTCGGCTCGTATCAACTGAGCGAACAGCTCGAGTCGGCTCGGTTGGGATGAGCCGATGACCCAAGCCGGCTCTGTTGGAACGAGCCATCGACTCAGCTCAATTGAGCCGATGGTTCGAGCTTTCTCGGTTGGGATGGGTCCCCTACTCGGCTCATGTGAACCGGTTCAAGCCAGCTAAGTTGAAATTAGTCCATCGGCACGTTAGGATTCAGCTCAACTAAGCCGATGGCTCAAATCGGCTCGGTTGGGTGAGCTGTTGGCTCTGCTCACTTCTTGGTTCGGTTCGATAGTGAATGAGCTGTAAGCCGAGCCGCTCGAGCCGTTGAGAAGCCTAAACACGGTCCCAGCTGTATTGAACATGTTTGGCTGAAGCCTATAACTTTTAACAATTTTTGGCTCGAGCCCGAAAACTTGCCCCTTCGGAACTCAAACCCAGAACGTGACCGATGTCCTTCCCTCCTGAAGACTTCTCGACGACCGAGATCGACAGTCCATTAGCTTTTACTATTCAGATACAAACCGTATATCTTTTAAAGATTATACACGGTGTTGATATAATAATAATAATAATAATAATAATAATAATAATAATAATAATAATAATAATAATGATAATAATAATAATAATAATAATAATAAAAGTTTAAAACTTGCCGTTGAAATTCGGCAAAACTTACTTAAAAGTAGAGATTTCGGGGAAAGGGTTCCGTACCTTCAAGACAGTGGAGTAGGGAAGGGGGCCCGGAGGGGCAGGCCCCCCCAAAGAGGTCCGACAATGTACTTTGGTACTTTGATGTTTGTAATTTTTTATATATTTTTATGTTTATATATTTTTTGTTTGTAATTTTTCTATATGTGCCTATAACAGTACTTGGCCTCCCCCCAAACACACATCCTGGCTACGCTACTGCTTCAAGACACACCTCTGCAACTACCAACATTTTAAACTACAACGTTCCATTGAACTTTCATGTAGAAAGTATTCTACTGTATGTTTTAAGGAAAATAACTGTAATAAATATAACTGAATATCACGCAACAGTAAGGCATATAATAAACTAATTTTTAGGATATGCAGAGGTAAATATAAAAGCTTTGATACAAAATACCTACACAGAGCATAATTCAATGAGCTCTGAAATATAATGTAACGAAATAACCTATGAGATTCAGTCTACAGAGCAATTGTTACTTAAAGAATGGACATACACTATTTCGAGAATAGAGACAAGACGGGATATGTTTATGATACTTTTCGTCTCGTCTCGATTCTCATCTCCAAACAGAGACGAAAATTTTGAGTTAGTCTTGACCCGTCTCGGATATAAAATGTTAATTCTCATGTTATTTTATTTGTTTTAGAAACGAGATGAGAAACTTCTCTTCTCGTGAGCAACATTAAACCAAACCGAAATATTCTTTCCAAATGTCACGTTTCTGCTTGTAATGGTATGACCTGAGCGATAATTAGCTCCAAGCTTTTAATCTTCTACGAGATAATAATTATTATTATTAGTTTATTATTATTATTATTCCTGAAGATTTGATAGTTCAAATATTGAAACATTCGAGTATTCAAATATCTGAATATAATAAAACATATGTAATCGCTGATCAATCGCCATCAAAAATCCTAAAGTAAAAAAAAATACAAGGTGCATTAGCACAAGCACCTTGACCACTGAACCGCGATCGCTACACGGTAAAAGATTTGGTTTTAGTCTGGTTACATTAGGTTTCTTTGTCTCCGCTTGCAAACTTGTATGTTATATTTCTTCGATTCAAAATGCCTTTCGTATTTCTTTTATGAAGTCGGAAAAGTTTACATTAATAACTTGAGTTTTTCTTAAACCGTTGGTTCACAAGTTTGTTTTTTTCTCCACACGAAACTACAAATATGACAGATTGAATTCTCATACACCCCATTTCTTTCAAAGAAGTCGCCATTACCTGGTCAAAGACTTATTTCCGCCACGATTCATATTAACCAAAATAAATTCATTTTTCGGAAGCGGAACTTTCACTTTCCGGATTTCGGAAAATTATGAAATTCAGTTACACTCCGGAATTCAGAATAATTTCGGAACTCGGAAACAATCCGGAATTTAGAACATTCCGGAATCGAGAAAAACTCCAGATTTCGAAAAAATCGGATTTTTCCGAATTCCGGAATGTAAACGAAATCAGAAATTTCTAAATTCCGGATTTTTCCGAATTCCGGAATTATTCCAAAATCGAAATTTTCCGAATTCCGGAATTTGTCCGGTTTTACTTTCGGGAGTCCGAAAAGTAATAATTCCGGTATTGACTATCCCTAGTTTATACACAACCTTTCAGAACACTAAGCTAGTAGCTGTCTACAAACAAACAAGTAATGCAAAGCATTTTGTATCCTGCAATACGTCATGTATTAAAATCCGACAGCGGTTTCAGTATCTATCCAGAAATTGCATGTATCTCGTTACTGGAAGCTGAGGTGTGAAGAATTGTATTGTGTCTTAACTTTTTGTGTCTTATACAACCCTGCAAACCACTGAATATCTAAACGGCTTTCGTTAAATCCAAGTTGTAGTACTCACAGTTACATTCATTTGTGTCTGTATGATCGTGTTACTAAAGCTTACTATATGTCAGCGTTAGTAAGTCTTTCTCTGCTCTCCCGTAAAGTTGTGATACGATCTACTACAGAATAAAGAACCAATTATCAATCCGCTCCGCCTCTGTCAACTCTGGTCGATCTCGTTGACGCGACATATTTGCTTTTTTATACCCCTTTCTTCGTTTACTGAACTAAACAGTAACTATTCTGAAATATACTACTGCGCATGCCTCGTAGATAAATATTTCTGATGCCAATAGTTTCCGTTTTGTCCAAGGAATGTTCTTTTTCTTCTTCCCAGCATGACCCTTTTATTACATTATATGAAGAGCATGTAGGTCTAAATACCTCATGTATTACATAGAATGTAGGTTTAACTCTTCCAGCAAAGAAGAAACATGTGATCATAGTATACAACCCACAGAAGTGATAGCTGGCAATACAGTGGTCGTAATCCCTAACGACACAGAGGGTGAGCAGTGCCCTCCCCGCTGGTCTAGTGGCTAGCACGTGCGCCATTGGTGTATGGTGTTCCGGGTTCGATTCCCGGCGGGAGAGCATCTATGTTTTTTAACTGTCCTCGATGTTTCTGTGTTCGTGTCCCTGTCGTTATAAGTTATTAGAAAAAGCAAGTTAAACGAGTGAAGCAAGTAAAATTAGCAATAAGTAAGTTACTAAAACACGTTCGGTGAGTCAGTTAAAGAAAAAAAATGGACAAAACACTGACTTTTCGCGCCGTCCATGCGAGTTCTAATCTATCTCGGCTTGATTTTTTATCCATTTGAGAGAAAGTATTGTTTCTTTTAGCTACAGGCAGGGGCGGATCCAGGACCGACTTCTGGGGGGGCGGTGGGTTGTCATACTGTTACTTTTGAGGGCTCCAAACTTTGAGATGGGTTTCATATATATATATATATATATATATATATATATATATATATATATATATATATATATATATAATGAAAAAAGTTCCCTCTTCTGGGAGGGGCTATCGCCCCGATCTCCCCTCCTGGATCCGCCCCTGGCTACAGGTAATCACTCTTTTCGTATTTTTCGCTGTCGTTCACAGTTAAAGTAACTGACTACTCTTATTCTTTCTACGAATGATGGATCTTCTCTTTGGCTTCATGTCAAACATGCACACGTAATGAAAAGACGCTGTCGATAATAATAATATTAATAATAATAATAATAATAATAATAATAATAATAATAATAATAATAATAATAATAATAATATGAAATATTACTAGCTAACTCGTGTGTGTATTTCGACAATATAATTTTATATTATTATGTGGAAATAAGTAAGGCTGGCTGACGCCCGCCCCCCTAATTTTTTCGATGCGCCTTATGGGTTCACGGTGTCCAACGTTGGTCCCACCTCACTATCACCTCCTGTTCTCTCGATATATGTTATCGACATTTTGCCTAAAGAGGGCTCTGCCGTTGCTCCATGACTACCCATGACAATGACTCTTCGTTCATTTTGCATTGAAATCGCTTATTTTTCTGATTACTATGAGTGCATACTGTGCAACGTTGCTCCCATCACTCTACAATTTCCCGTTCTCTCGATATAAATTGCTAATATTTTGTTTGTAAGGGAGATATGGCGTT
This sequence comes from Thermobia domestica, assembly GCF_964235325.1. Taxonomy (NCBI): domain Eukaryota; kingdom Metazoa; phylum Arthropoda; class Insecta; order Zygentoma; family Lepismatidae; genus Thermobia; species Thermobia domestica. The sequence continues at coordinate 143,861,540 of NC_137456.1, read as the reverse complement.
ACAATTACTACGTTTGAAGAAGAATTGAGGAAGATATTGCCTTGCCACAAACAACACCTATTATTATTATTAATGTTATTATTATTATTATTAATTTCATTATTATTATTATTATTATTATTATTATTTTACTTACCACTAATGTTGCCTACCTTTATTTGCAATGCAATGTGTTACTAAAAAGCAAATCAAGTAACACTCCTCGCCCCATCGCGCCCCCGAACTCGAAATACATGATTTACAGTTCTCTGTGTTAGGGGAAAGCACATTTATTATATTATTCTTTCAAATAACACGTTTCACAAGTTACTTCGCTTTCAATGTGTAATTTCATATCATCACTAACAATCATCTCTTTCCGATACAAAAATAACCCTCTCCTGAAAAAAAAAAAGCCTGACCGTAGCGAAAGGGCGTGAACATTCTTTATGCGATTAATCGGGTCCAATATTTCAATAAGTCTCTGCATACAAATATTTCAGTAAAAGAGGAAAAGTTATTCAAACTTTCTAAATACCTATTTATGGGCGAAATTTGGTTCCCTTGGAAATTTTTGAGATTTTGAAGGGCCGCCATTTTGAACATTTTTATCTGATTATTCTGGTTAACGAACTCAAGATATTTCAACAATTAATGTTTGTGCCAAGTTTCGTCTCAATCCGCTGAAAATTAGGGTGGTAATGGCATTCACAAATAGCGTTATATATATACAGATAGATAGATAAATAGACACACAGAGGGAGAGAGAAAAAGTGTTTTGCTCCCTTCTCGCACCTGTGGTGCGTTAGAGCTAAACCGGGCCCCTTTGCAAAACGTATTGACCAGCTTAACCTAAACACAAACCTCCTACTTGCTAACGTAGAAACGTGGTCGGGAGGTGTAAGGCATGTAGAAATTGTATTTTTAATACCCATGAGTATGGATTCGAACACTCCACTTCCATGTTTGTCTTTTTACTTTTTCAGCTACATCGGAACGTTCAATTTTTATTCTTTACTAATTGCAAATGGCGTTTACATTCAAAATATGAGGAATTTTGGTGGCATTTGTTCGGATATTCTTCTCTTTTGAAATGAAGAAAAGAATAAAAGCAATACGCAAAGACAAAAAGTATTATCAGTACTATACATTACCAATAATAATTGCTACGAAAGAGTAAATACAACCTCTTTTACCATCTCTCATGAGCTGCATGTATTATTAACAAAAATTTTTAAAAATGTCCTCACCGAAGATTCGAACTGGCGACCTTTGCATTTGTAAGGCAGCACCTTAACTACTACACCAAGATCATGGCATGGTGAACATTTAGTTGTCGGCGTATTTGTTGTATTTGTGTTTTATGTTCCCACTTCAACAATTTTTACTCTTTTTTCTAAGTTTAACAGCTGTTTCTGGCTTTCTCTTTCGGTGCCGTCCTTTATTTACACTATGCACTATTCGTATTCACAGCTTGTGTCCCTCTGCAATGTCTTATTTAGATTAAACTTTTCTTTTTGCCCCTCAGTAAACATTTGATTGATTTAATTCTCATTCTCTCCACGGATGGAGAGCAGGAATGCCAGACTCGAAAAATAGGTGTACATTTACTTTCCTTACAGATAATACATTGCGTTATAACTCTCCTATTTGAGCTTTTTCGTCCGGGTTATTTTTGTTTTTCAAGTCCAGAGGCATTGTAAAAGACCTTACGTATGGTTTCACACCTTCCTGCGCAGAGACATAGGAGGTGATGACGTCATAATTCTCAAATATATGTTTTCTTTTATTACGCCTATGTTCATTATTTTTTGGCGGGCTTATTTTTGCATGTAGAAGATTGAAATTTCGCACAAACATTCACTCCACCGAGTAGTATTTAACAGATTTTTTTTTAGATTTCTGCGTTAAAACAGGGGGGGATCCAGAGAGGCAAAAATTTGAAAAAAGGGATATTTTTATCAAAAAATCCTTTTCTTCGAAATTTTCCCGTCTTAAATACATGATGGAGACATGTGAATGGTACCGCCTGAAAGGCAGTTCTATTCTGAAGAAAATGATGTGCAAAGCATGATTCTAGGGTAATTAGGGATGTCTCAGGGAATTTTCAAAAATATCCCTCTGTATACGGGAATATGGTACATTGTCGGTATATATATATTTTTGGCAGGCTTACTTTTGCACCTAGAAGATTGAAATTGTGCATAAACATTCAGCCTACCTAGTAGTATTTATCAGATTTTTTTCAGATCTCTGCGTTAAAACAGGGGGGTCCAGAGGGGCTAAATTTGAAAAAATGGATATTTAGACCAAAAAATCCCTTTCTTCGGGATTTTCCCGCCTTAGATACATGATGGAGACATGTGAGTCATACCGTCTGAAAGGCAGTTCTGTTCTAAAGAGAATGATGGGCGAAACGTGCCCCTAGGGTAATTAGGGATGTGTCAGGGAATTTTTATCAAAATATACTTCTGTATAGGGGAATATGGGATATTGTCGGTATATATAATTTTTTGCGGGCCTATTTTTGCACCTAGAAGATTGAAATTGTGCACATTCAGTCCACCGAGTAGTATTTAACAGATTTTTTTTCAGATTTCTGTGTTAAAACAGGGGGTAGCCAGAGGGGCTAAAAGTTGAAAAAAGGGATATTGACACCAAAAAAATTTTTTTTTCGGGATTTTCCCGCCTTAGATACCTGATGGAGACATGTGAATGGTACCGCCTGAAAGGCAGTTCTATTCTGAAGAGAATGATTGGCGGATTATAGTTCTAGGGTAAATAGAGATGTCTCAGGAAATTTTTTACCTGAGATCATGGTGTTTTGCGGTAATTTGGGGCATTGTGGAAATTCTTGATAAAATTTCTCCCGCCCTTAGTATTCAAGATATAAACTTGAAATTTCGCACACACATTTAGTATACCAAGTACTATTTATCAGATTTTTTTGAGAAATCTACGTTCACACAGAGCCGTTTGAGAGGGGCCCAAATTGTGGAAAAAAATTCCCCTCCGAAATTTTCCCTTTAACACCATTTTCCCCTCTCCTGGTATATGGTACGAGCATGCAAGTGGTACCATTTGAAAGCCAGCTGAAGAGAATGAGGTATGAACCATGATCCTAGGATAAATAGGGGTGAAGATATGGACTTGTTTGTAAACTCTTACGAAAACGCTTAAATGGCGCCGTATAAAAGGGGCTGCGTCATTTAAATCCCTTCGTCGTCTACAGGTTAAAAAAAGCATTTTGCAAAATATATTGTTAGAAAGTCATTTTGCACAATAAAGATTTCGACATAAGTAGGGGAGACCGGGGCAATTGTAACACGGGTCAATTGTAACATTGGCTATTACTTGTAGAAATAAGTTTCGAAATATCGTTTGAACGTGTCATTGGAGTCACTCATGCAATGTGTATGTGGGAAGAAAAAGAGAGCGTCATTATGAAAATAAACTAGATATGACCGAAAATAATACAATTGATGTAATTAATAAAACAAGGTACGCATTAAGTATGCTTTTCTGGAGCCACAAGTACGTAGGGGGGCGTAGGGGGGGCGTAAATATCCTTGGCGGTTTTAGTGTATAATATATCATTATGGTGACTATAGGGTAAGAAGAGACTTTCACCCCATATTTCATCATGGGATCTCCCCTGACTACTTTTTACTCCCGACCCGGGTTCCATTCCCGGCCGGAGCTCATGTAGTTCGGATTTCACGTTAATCAGTAGGTCCCGTCTCATATAGCCTCGCTGCTGAAAGGAACGATAAACTCAAAATCAACTCAATACTTTATACTCACTCACAAGCGTTTGTGGCTAGCTGCGGATCAGTGGTTTTCGTTGTTTCATGAGCATAGGCTAATATTTCAATGTCTCTTCCTTGTGATGTCTTTAAATAGTCTATAAGTTTTTAAATAGTCTATAAGTTTACTCTTTGTCAAATAGGATCCCTTTCTGATTCATCAGAAATAATCAACAATGTAACTTTTCACTTGTTTTACTTAATCTGTCTTGCACAGTAGCGCATTCTCTGTTCGCGTCGTTGTGTGAGAGATGTGTATAGTATAAGGTGGTCCAAAATTTCGAAAAGTTGAAATTTTACCGTGGCACCCCCAAAATTTGTTACATTTATTATATCTTACAAATATACAGATGGTGATCAGAAAAATGGAAACACCTGAACGAAATTGCAACTTATCAGATTAATATGGTGTCGGGCCACCTTTCGCCTTCAGAACAGCCTTGATGCGACGTGGGATGGAGGCATAGAGGTCGTGAATGGTAGCAAGTGGAATTTTACACCATTCCTCGTGCAGGGCATCGACCAGTTCTGTGAGAGAGGATGGAGGTGGAGATCGTCGCCGGAGTCGTGTTTCCAAGACGGACCACAGATGTTCAATTATGTTGATATCTGGGGATTGAGCGGGCCAGGGGAGGTGTTGAACTTCATCCCGATGTTCCTCAAACCACGCTGCAACAACGCCAGCTGTGTGAATGGGTGCATTATCATCCTGGAACATGGAGTCGAAGTCCGGGAACAATATCCGGACCATAGGATGCAAGTGGTCTCCTAAATTTGCGACATAATCGTTGGCAGTGATTCGTCCGCTAAGTGTGACTACAGGACCCAATGAAAACCATGATATGGCGGCCCACAGCATTACCGAGCCGCCGCCATGTTTCACAGTTGGGCGGAGACACTGCAGACCATAAGCTTCGTTGGGCGTTCTCCACACATAAACACGACCCGTGGTTGGGAATAGGGTGAAGGATGACTCATCCGACCATATCATACGTTTCCAGTCCTTAACGGTCCAAGTTGCATGGTCGCGGCACCATTTGTGGCATGCGAAAGCGTTATGGTCCCTGATGAGCGGTTTGGCCCGTGCAACACGACCCCGTAAGTTCATGTCATGTAATTCGCGGCGGACTGTGATTGTTGAAACAGGGTGGGGGAGGTGCTGATTAAGTTCCTCCGTCACTTGCTCCGCAGTGGCAGGACGGTTCTGCGTGACAATGCGCTTTAATACCTCTCACTCATGAGTTTCTTCCGCCCACTGTTCCGCTTCCCCGATGTGGTTCTCCCGTGTGTTGTGTGGGCCGCCATCACCTTCGACACTGTCCCACGCGACACACCTAACACAGTAGCCACTGCCATCACACTCACTCCACATAACCGCGCACCAACAATTTGCCCTCTTTGAAAATCTGAGAGGTCTCCCATTTTACACTACCTCCGTCTGCTGCAGCCACTGGACACTGCTGTTCCACTGCGCCTGACGTAGTATGGAGACCGACCTAACACACCACCACCAGCGCCCGGCGCTGCGGGTGCCACGACACCACTGCCAACCCATACATCTGACGTGTTGCCAACTACATGTGTTTCCATTTTTCTGATCACCATCTGTATAATACATGCAAAATTCAAATCAATAGCTCAATATTTAGAAGTTGCGCAATCGACTTAAAGTTTAATGAAATTAGTGCTTTACTGTCGCTGCATTGACAATGTGATACACTTTGCTTTTGTACATTTTTGTACAATATCATGTTCATGGCATTATTTATTACAAATCAACTATGCCATTGTAGAAAATTTTTGTTCCAACCATGATCAACAAAGGCTGCCTTACCATCTTATATTGGTATTTCATTCCCTTTGATGCATCCATTGCAATTTGTATTTATCATGCTATTAGAAATAATGTAAACTTTAAACATTTTAAACACTATTCACTACAATGACGAATTTTATTCCACCTACGTTACAAGTTCAGCAAAAAATGACTTGGCTTCGTCTCAATTGATAAGTTGCAGTCACACTTCATTTGGCTTCCGGTCAGGCCCATAGCCAGCCTAAAAATGTAGGCGGGCCCGACTGAAGTTAGGAGCGGCCCGATCCAACTATATAATAGTTAATCACCATATTATAGTTCATTTGCAAGCATACCGTGAAAATTTTAGGGGGGCAGCAAAAATTTAGACCCTCCTGGATACGGGCCTTCTTCCGGTGACCGAACTTGCATTTCATTTATTTAACGATTATAATTCAGAAACACCGTACACCGCCACTAACGAAGTTACGCTGTTTGTTTCGAGCGATAGCGACAGTGGCAATAATTTAGAATCAAGTAAAACCTAAATGACGAATACAAATCCACGCAGCAGCATGCCCTGCAGAAGTCCTTAGACACATTATTCCGGAACTTACTTCTATGTTAAATAGATCGAAATTAACTAACAGAAAAGCAACTTTCGTTATAGCAGCAACGGCCAAAGGTTTGGGCCACAATCTGGACGAAGTTCCCATCAGTCATTCATCCATCAAACGAGCTCGCGAACGCAAACGGCTTGAGTTAGCTGCCATCATAAAGATCACGTTCTAAGCAACAAACGTTCTAGTTGTCCATTGAGATAGCAAAATTCTACCAGACATAACAGGAAAAGAAACCATTGATCGCTTACCTGTAAAGTATCTGGCACGGGAAAACTCAATTCCTTGTAAGCTAAAAACTAAAATCTGGAACGGGACAAAGTCAAGCCGATGCCATTCTAGGAGCACTGACGTCATGGAACCACTGGCAATACTGGTCGCTACAGCGGCGCTTGTGTCAAAACAGCAGGAAACCAAGGAAAGCCTTTTGTATTATGCTTGTCGTCACTAGATAGTTTTGGCAGCAGCTTTGAAGGAATGTATGCTTGTATCGTGAATTACTGGAACTGTCCATTGGTGACTCAATAGTAGAGCATTCACCTGGAACATGGGTTCCCGAATTCAAACCCTGCTTCCACCAAGTAAACTTTGTGGTGGACAAACACCTTGTGCGTCGGTTTCCTCGGGGTTCTTCCGTTTCCTCCCACTTTTTTCATCCCACAATTTCATTCATTTCTCATCATCACCGTCTCCTTTAGCCTAGCCGGCAAAAGCGTGGAACGTAAAACTCAAAAATTTCATTTCATTTTGGAACTGACTATTATTTTTTGGTAGAAATTCCACCCCTTAGAGTACGAGTGCGATTTGCGGCAGCCGGAGCTATTCACCATTCCAGGTGGATGGCAAAGGATTGTACGCATTCAAAATATGGATTCTTAGAGACCAATTCAGTCTTTACAAGAGGTTGATAACTTTGTGATAACTTCTTAAAGTTTATGTGAAAGCGTGGTTCCTATCACCAGTTGCTGCGTCTGCTCCAAGAAATGATCTAGAATTCCGGAAAAACTTTCTTAAATATGAAACAGACAATCCAGGCGTTTACAAAGCTTAGGGGAAAAAATCGTGGTCATTTCTGGTACTTGAGCGAATAACTCATTGGCTTGGCGTTCTTCGACGACGAACTGTCCGCAGAAACAAAGCAAGAAATGGTGGAAAACTTGAACACAAAAATACCAGCAATGATGAGCCACCAAAACGCATGGAAATATCTCGATATGCTCTTGTTTCACTACAGATGCCAAAATCGAGAATTTCGTAACGAAGAACACGATACAGTTTTTTGAACGTCTGAGTGCTCGAACAACATTTCTTGCACAAAGTCCGGAGACATGGAAATCCAACATTGATTACTTAGCTGGTCGTGGAGTAGTTAAACACTTGCAAGTAGCTAATAACCATGCAGAACCTGGAGTTGCCCTCATACAAGAGTAAACCGGTAATATCTCAAAGGACGAGGAACAGAAATAGTACCAACTTCAAGTTACTGTGGAACACAGGAAAGAATATCCAGACTGTTCAAAGAATACCCTATCTAAGTGTGTAAAAGTGAAGTGTAAAAATAGAGACAACAAATAAACTTTACAAAGTTTTAATAATGTAGATATAATGAGCAATAATATGTTTTTACGTGTAATTGTGTAATATGTATATAAAAATGTATAACAATATTTATGTGTATGTATAACAATGTATAAATACCAATAGCATTCAAAATTTCAATCGGCTTGCGCAGCCATTAAAATTGTAAAAATGTAAAATTTTACCTGTGTATCTATTTTCAGGAACTTAATAAATGTTTGGGATGCCGCAAGTGAAATTCGGAACAAAATATTTTCTCCTCATTTTTGAACATCCCTAGTATAGTAGGATAAGTTTTTTTTTCGAAATCTTGTTACCCTTAGTGGCCAATTTTGGCCAAATGTGTTTAATATAATAGAAAAAAATATAATCGATCCTCAATTTTTTGAGGTGCCGCCATTGATTTGAAATCCGAAAAAAGGATGAAGTCGTAGATTTTTAAAGCAATAAATGAAATATTTATTACTTTACACAGTATTACCCTTAGTAATAATTATTTTACAAATAGTTCAAATATAATGAGAAAAGAAATTTAAAATCGTTAGCCCTTGTTTTTGAGGTGCCAACATCGCTTTGACTTGGGGGACAGTCGATAAATTTTAATTTATAATGTTAGTGTGTGTCATCTGCCTCCCCTGCAACTCAATTATCGAAACAAATCGACTTGCCTTGCTCAGGCATAACAATCAGTTTGAGGTGAATTATCACATTTGAGTGTTGTGCTTTTGCTAGTTTGGTAGCGTTGACGGGTGATACTGTTTTCTTGCTTGATCCTATTATCTACAAGCCTGTGGCTTTCTCCATATATGTTTGTGAGTGCGCAATTGTTTTGCTTGTATCAACATGAAATTGGAGACTAAGACTCAATTACGGTCCGAGGACACGAAAACCATTATTCACAAGGTTATTGGGTCTCCAGAGGAGTTTAGTTGTGTTCAACTGCCTACAACAGAAATTGTGCTGAAACAATTCCTGTGGGAAAAGGGAAACAAAGTATAATTCCGGTTCTAGAAAAGATCCGCTAGCCTAGGACATTACTCACATAGTTGCTGCATAAAAATTCAAGTTTGGAAGAAGTGATCTATATGTAGAAAAGCTACTTTAAGTCAACAACGAATTGTTGACTTAATTCTTCAATATCACAAGAAAGTTCGTCAGCTCCTAAATTCAGTGAAAAAAAAATCAACCCTAAATATGATGCTCAAATAGTACAATTTCAAAAATTTGCCAGAGCAACCTTATTTGATATTACTTGGTGTAAATGTGCCGAGCCACTGTTTCACTCTAAATGTAAAAAAGAAAGACGAATGCCAAAGTTAAAAGTGTCACTTCTTCTTGACCAAAGAACAAAAAGGGAAATGATTATAGGAGGAATAGACAAAAGTGAATCAAAACGGCTTATGAAGCGGTATAAAAGAATTAAAAAAAAAAAAAGTGGAAATGAACCGTTTCCGACCTTCTCTGACCTTAAAATTACAAATTTTAATTACCAGATGGATTGATTTCAAATTACAATATAAAATAGAACAAAAGTGCCGGCACAATACTACACGTCAGAACAGACAAAAAAGATTGATTTAAACCAAACACATTATGAGTTTTAATTTTTATTATGAAAACTTCTTTTTTCACAACCCCGTCGTGACAATAAATTAACAGGAAGTTAGAAGATTTTTTTTCTAAAGTAGGACTCTCATGTGTATTATCCATATCTTCTCCAAACACTCTTAGTCAAATGATTAGTTCTTGTATTTGACTCAGAAAACTTTGGTTTTATTACTGATTAATAGACTTACTCATATTTGTGTATTTGTTTCGCATTCAACTTTCAGTTGTAGATCCAAGTTACAAAAATAAGAAGTGTTAAAAGCCTTTTGCTATCTGCCAGATTCAGGGGCGGATCCACGACGGACTTCTGGGGGCGCGGTGGGTTGTAGAGCTCCAGACTCTGAGATGGGTTTTATTTATATACAAAATAAGAAAGTTTCCTCTTCTGGGTGGGGGGAGCGATTGCCCAGATCGCCCCCCTCCCCCTGGATCCGCCTCTGACCAGATTTTTCCTCCTCCAGTCCTACCAAACTTATTTTAATATCTTGAGTAGCGTCGCAATTTCGCTTCACGGCTTGCTCTAGTATTTACAATATACTATAAATTATACTTGTCAATGATTGTCAGATATTTACAGTCTTTAATAATACGTCATTAAAGTGCATACTATCACAATTTAATGCAATCAATTGATTACTGGGAAGGGATTTGAATGTGGAAACGTCATCAGCAATTTGATTTAAAATGTAGCACTAATCTATTACTTAACATGCAAAGTCAAAAAAAAAAAAAAATACTAGTACTAATTCTGCGATGAAATTATTGTAATGTTGTTAAGAGTTCAAAGATTGAATTATGAAAGAAAAAAATTAAAAAAATGAAAAACCACCTAAGAATAAATAATATTTACTTTAAACAAACGAGCAAATAAATTCAATAATGACTAATAAACATCTTATTATTCTGTTGAAATATGTTGCTAATTCTTTTTGCAATACAGAACAACTTATCTAATTGCATTATCTCCCCCTAAAACACATACTTACGCAGAAGTGCAAAAAACAAAATCCATTAGAACCTCTCATATAGATAAAAGAATATCAAATATGAATTTTATGAAACATGACTGCAAATATTGCAGTTTTATTGGTTTTTATATGATAACAAATGTAACTCGTAGCTCATAATTCCAGGTTGCTCTGCATTATTTCTTATTATTTCATAAAATTCATTTAATCCTTAACAAACAAAGTAATAACCATGAAATTGCTCACACACGTGTAGCTAAAAGGAAATGATTGTCATGTGGAATATTCCGTGTACCATCAACTCTAGATGTAGTCAACTCGGTTATAATATTCATTCGTTTATAATACTAGTAATGTTGTCCGTGGTAGAATTTAGCGATTTTTTAAAAAAAAAATCATTTACTAACATAACTAATAAATAGAGCTCGGATTTGCATGCACAAACGAACCCCGAAATATACATGTAAATATGCATGAAAAATATTTTAAAAATATGCACTAAAATTTGCATTAAAAATTTTAACATATGCACTGAAATATATAATAAGAAAATAAAATTTCAATATATTTATAAAGATATGTCACCTTAATAACTTCTGTTGCGTGAACTATGGACGTATTCCGTACGTTTTCTTCTGTAAACATTCTGCGTTTATCAGTGAGAAACGTTTTGTAGATCAAAAAGTTCTTTTCTACATCAGCAGAAGTCACTGGTGCATTTGAAAAACACCAAATGTCTACTTGTGGTAGGTCCTCTTCTAATTCCAAGTTTTCACCATTAAGTACATTTGCAATGTCACAGATTGCTTTGTACCCGGAATTTCTGCCTAATACGTGGCTAAGTTTACCTGACGCTATTTCCGCAACACCCTGAGTTTCACTGGGCGAAATCTGCGATAATTCGCTCAACAACGAGAGTGAATGCTGCAAAGCATTCTTAGAGCATTCCAACTATCTGATAATTTCAAGTATTCTCGAGAAGTAGTTGTGTATGTACTTAATTTTGTTCTGAATCCCCCTTATAGACAAATATTTGTGTGACACATAAATAGAGGTTGCGTCATCAGGGTTTAGTGAGTTCATAACTGTCTTCATTTAATTTAAGTTTTCTGCATAATACGACACAGATTCTAGCCACGAGCCTCATCGGGTTAAAACTGGTTGCGGAGGTAGCGGAACATTTTTCGCAACTGCGCGAAAGATACGTACGCGCGATGGAGCTTTCACAAATACTTTCTTTATATTTGATACAAGCGCACCTATTCTAGATATTGGAATCTGATTGTTTCTGCTACACGATGAAGACATTGTGCAAGACAAGTCAGATGGACTAATTTTGGATACAACATTTTAACCATTATTCTATACAACGTTTTATTCTACATTAGCGTTTACAAAGTGATTCAGTTCACTTTAAATATAACCTATTTTCGTATAGTCTGAAATATGCTAGTATGCAGCAATAAAATTCGGAAATATGCAGTATCCTGCAAAGTTTACGAAATATACATGCACATCGAAACTCATTTAAAATATGTACTTACATGCACTATCATACGCGTCTCAAACGAATCCTTACGTCAGTCGAAAAGAGAAAAATATTTTCCATACGTTTCTGCATGCTAATATAAACATGCGTTTTGCATATAAATCCGGACTGTACTAATAAGGTACCATATATTTCATAAAAATAGGAGATTTATTTTACGAATTTTTCAAGGAACATCGGAGGAAAGGTAGGCCTACATTGATTTCCTCATTATTGACTGATATAACCCCAAGCAGGACAAACTGTGGGAAAATCTCATAGAGCATACAGTATACGTTATATTCCATCAAATTCAAATAACTTGAGCGGAAACTAACGCGGAACGTATTTCGTAAACCGTGAAGGATATCTAAATTCACTTCCTCATTCTCGACTAATTCTAAAGCTAAACATTGGCTAGCTCCTTTCGCTAGTCTACTGAATAGCGCGCTCGCTTTTACTGCACGGAGTTACGGGCTCTATTTCTGGTAGATGATCCTTAAATTTTGAATGCATTACAATGAGTCGAATCCCACCTTAAACTAAATTCATGTTTCATATAGCTTAGCTGCTAATAAGGAACTGTAAACTGTAAGGAACCAAGCTAAAAAAAAAAAAAAAATGTGCTTTATATTACAATATTCCACAAAATAGTATTTTTTTTTTTATTTTACGTAACTTTTCGTGGATACATATTCGGGATGGGTTTGAGGTATTAAATGGTGGCATAAGGTAGTAATGTCGTAGTTTGGATCAGACTGTCCTGTTTATTCTTCACAGATTTTGGACCCATGTCAACCAACTAAACAAGCAAGCATTGGAGATCATTGGGAATCCTCGAAAGAAATATAGTTATTGAATACAGCCTCAAGATTTTTTTAAAAAAAAATACGAAAAAATATCGCGAATCTTTACTTTTTAACATGTGAGGAAGGGGTAAATTCAACTTTTCGTTCTTGACGGACTTTAACAGCAGTGTAGTAATTGAGAAGATTAAAAGAAAATATACACTATATTGCATCAAAATTCAAAAATTTAAAAATTTTGGTAAAAGTTATTGAGGGAAATGTATTTTCTTATCAAATCCTTATTATGAAACAATATGTCTCATCTGTCAATCACTCTCCTAGTGGTTCATAATCAGTCTAATAGTTGCCGTTAGCTGCGCTGCCTCCGCCAATAAATATCGCTAACATACAGGCAATTTCCAAACGAATTGAGGGCTTGGAAGAAACAACTACTGACTTAAATAAGAAAATGTCGTAGTTTGGGGAAACTTGTTCCCTTTTACCAGCTAGTCATCGACCGAAATTCGATTTCAACCAAAACCATTAAGGATGATCAAGGTGTTCTAAAGAATATTTATTTCGTTTGTACATGAAAAAGTTCGAAACAGGTTTTAGTGGGCATGATTTACTACCTTTTATTCTTCTTTTCTTTCTTTTCTTTTTCAAATTGACAACCGTAAAGAATAGGGTTCTTTTTCCGGGAGGTTGAAGGAAGATGAATATGTATGTATTAAGTTTCATTAAAATTGGATAATTTTTGAATTATCATGAAGAAGTAGTCGGACACATGCACAAATGTCGATCAAGTTGAATGGAAAAAGCTCACTATACTGTCTTCAATAAATTTAATGTCCCTGCTAAAGTTTGAATTTGGTTGCTGATAGGCTACATAGAACGAGAGCTACCATTTAAAAAAATCTAAACTACGGTAGTATATTCGATGGTTTCTAAACCAAAATCAAACCAGGGACCTCGTTCACCAAAGGCATGCGTATAGAACGGGACAAGAATAAACGACCAGAATCGCTATTAGTTTTAATGGCATTTTTAGTCGTTTATTCTTGCCCCGTACTTTACTAACCAATACACCAGCGAGGAAAAATCAGTGCTAGTTCGCTATTATGTAATATTCCAATATACAGTATAAAGGAGAGTTTTACTTTAGATTACCAATTTTCCGAGACTATATCTAAATTAAATTAAAACTTAACTATTGAGAATAATGAAAAATTTCTTATGCCTTCATAAAAATATATTGTGGTTCCAGCCCACTTTACAAAAAAGAAATGAAATGGAACTGAAAGTAAATAAGTGTTGCATTATAATCCATTTAAAATTATTTAGAGGAGATTCTTCCTATGTTAACGTTAAAAACTAAACAAAACATTCTATATTCTATCATTAACGTGTTCTGTTAGTTATGGTGAGGCGTGGTCTTTAGTAATTTATTAGAAGATTTATTTTGAATTGTTCAGTTTAATTGTTTTACAATGTCTTCAAGAGAATTCTTCTACTACTATTACGTTGTTGCAACGTTCTATGGTCCGGTGATACAAAGAACAGTAAAAGTTTCTGGGAAAGAAATTAATTCTACAAAGCATTATCACAAAGTGATTTAAAATTGCTCGTAAATAACTTACATGCGCAAGGATATCGTATAATTGTAAGTGACGAAACATGAGAATATTTTTGGGATAAACTGAATTCAGTAGAGAATTCCATAAATGAGTACCAGGGTGCGTTTTAAAAATGTATACACATATTGAACTGTCACAGAAAAATTATTTTACAATCTACAAAATTAAATTTCTGGGAAAAGTAAGGCTATAGTCCAGTTTGAAAAATTAGGATACTTTCTAGTCCAACTGAATATTCCAAATAATGGTTAAAGCAAGGATAAAAATGAGGGGGAACGCGGGATAACGCCGTCCCCTCACCTCCAAAAAATATATCCGGCGTCCCCGAGTTCATACAAAATAATAATGGGCAAAGATAGGCAGGGGGACGACGTGACGTCGTTCCGCTACCTTCCGTCCCCTACCTCTCCAGATCCACTTTCACCCCTGGGTTAAAAAGTACATGTTCAAATGGTGGCCTTCGGCATCGCTACATTTCAAAATACGAGTCATGGCTCCTTCCGTTCTTCGCACAAAAGTGTTCAATGAAATTTCCGTGCACACAGTATGAATCTCATCCAGAGTGTCTCCAGGTAACGTGGCTTACGATGGTACACATCATCCTTTATTGTACTTCATAAGAAAAAAATGAGAATATGCAGGTAACTCGATTGGTAATAACTGTATCATGCCTCGAAAAAAAAAAGTATTAAAGAAATAAAGATTAAATTAAATCATGTCAATAACTACAAGGAAACAATGAATTCGTATCTCAAATTAAATAGTGAAATTAAACGAATGGATATTACAATCTCTTATTGTCACAAATGACAATATTTTTTATTGATGAAACAATATTGGCTTACAGTGGTAGTATAGTGGATATTTTTTGAAACAATGTACGAGGATCATTCAATAAGTAAAGAGACAAAGTCTATATTTTTAACACTAATCATTTTTTTTTTTTTTTTTTTTGTTTCAGGGGTGTTAGCTGGCAACCTTGGGATATGCTCTGATCTGCTGTTTCGTAATTTTATGTCAACATAACTTCAAAAATATCAATTCATCATGGCAAGTCCTCTAGAAGATTGCACCTTAGAAGAACAGCGCTCAGTCATTAGGTTTTTAGTCGCAGAAGGTGTAAAACCAAGTGAATTTTTTTCTTGAATGTTGAGACAGCACGGTAACAGTTGTATGAACCGTGTGAATGTGTACAAGTGGGTTGATCAGTTTAAACGTGGCCGAACAAGTGTAGGTGATGAACCCCGATGTGGACGTCCGGTGGAAGTTTCTGGTTCTTCGTTGGAATCGAGGATTGACGGACTTATTCGTGATAACAGAAGAATTACTGTTGAAATGATAGCTGAGGACAGTAGCGTACCCAGGAATTTATTTCGGGGGGGGTTCAAACTAAATATGAAGCTATTTTATATTAAAATTGCTAAAATTGCCCCTAAAATTAGGCTAAATTTTTAAAAAGTCTAAATTTCGGGGGGGGTCCGGACCCCCGTGTCCCCCCCCTTCCGTACGTCCCTGGCTGAGGAAGTTCAAGTAAGTGTTGGAACTGTTCACAATGTCATTAGGAACATTTTAAAGTACAGAAAAACGTGTGCCAGATGGGTTCCCAGACAGCTTACTGACGCTCATAAAGAATCAAGGCTTTCCATTTGTCAAGCCTTAACGCCCAACGAAGTTTGATTGAAGGAGACGCTTTTTTTTGAAAGAATAGTGACTTGCGACGAGGCCTGGATCCATCACTACGACCCTGAGACCAAAAGGCAGAGTATGGAGTGGAAACACACTAGCTCTCCAGTTCGCAAAAAATTCAAGGTTCAACCTTCCGCTGGTAAAGTGCTGCTGACCATCTTTTGGGACACACAGGGTCCAATCTATTGCGATTTCCTTGAAGATCAGCGAACTATCAATAGCCTATACTATTCTGAGATGCTAGAACACAAAGTTAAACCAGCTATCAGGAGCAAACACCGTGGACTCTTGTCAAAAGGAGTTATTCTTCAGCACGATAACGCCCGCCCTCATACAGCCCAGCTGACTCGAGATAAGCTTCAAAAATTGGGTTGGGAGGTCTTACATCATCCTTCCTACAGCCCAGACCTCGCCCCATCTGATTTTTACCTGTTTGGACCACTCAAAGACGCCCTACGTGGAAAAAGATTTGCTAACAATGAGGAAGTTAAGGCAGTGGTGCAAAGGTGGCTTCGTGGTAAATCGAAAGATTTCTTCGCCAAGGGAATTAGGAAGCTGCAAGAAAGATGGGACAAATGCATAACTGTAATGGGGGATTATATTGAAAAATAGCCTTAGTTTTGGAAGATTGAAATAAATCTTTATTGAGCTTTAGCAATTTGTCTCTTTACTTATTGAATGCCCCTCGTAAATTATTCAACTGTGAACATTCAAGAGTGTTGAGTTCAAAACCAAACACAGTATGTTAAATTAATTGCATAACAAATAATTTATAAATTCACTCAATTATAACAGAAATGAGCTGAATATTTAAACATTCAAATTTGCCTGTCACTTTTAGAGACCTCCCAATATCATGTCACATGCAAACAGACACTTAAAGTTCTCTGTTGTCATACTTTACCTTATTGCAGATGCTCTTGAGTTTTGACCAGACAGTGGTCTCTTTCTGTATTTGAAGATTCTTAGAGACTTTTCCATTTCGGTGCAGAATGCAGGATGCAGGATTATTATTTAGTTGAAAGCCTGGTCATTTTATATAAAGTATTGTCCTTGTTTGTCTCAATTATTTTTTCCTTTCTAATTTGCTCAAAGCCATCACATTGTACTTTAAATTTTACAAAATGACAAAAATATTCTTATCTATTGGTGGAAAAATTAGAAGTATTTTGAACTTCAATTTACCGTGAAGTTTGCTTCCTTTTTTTTTTTTTATTGTAATGATTTTATCCGAAATGTTGACAACTACTGACAAACACCATTCTTTTTAACCATAGATGATTCTTGACTACACTAGACTCTCGCTAATCCGGCCTTCAATAGTCCGGCCTCTCAGTAGTCCGGCTAACATCAGACCTCTAGTCGCTCAAGCAGAAATGATGCGCACAACAATGAATTATCATGTGCAACAATGTTGTTAGTTTAAAATGTTAAACAATGCTATGGTTTGGGTACAAAACCTCGCGGCCAGAACCTCGCGGCGACAACCTCGCGGACCAAAACCTCGTCTGGCCAAATCTCGCCTCCCAAAACCTCGCGGCCCAATATCTCGCCGGGCCGAAACCTCGCCTGGCCAAAACCTCACCGTCCAAAACGTCGCGGGCCAAAATCTCGCCGGGCTAAAACCTCGCCTTGCCAAAACCTCGTTTTCCAAAACCTCGCGCCCCAAAATATCGCCCTACCCAAAATCTCGCCTGACCAAAATGTAAATGTTCCAACAGATGATAAAGATGACGGTATAAAAGACGCTGTTTCAGAAGAAGTATCACGGGTATTTGACCAAGTCCCGCGATACCATATGAAAATTCTATTTCTGTATTAGAGGATTTCAATGTGAAGGTAGGGCGACAGGATGTTTTTAAACTGGTTATAGGGAAAGAAAGTCTGCATAAGGAAAGTAATGACAACTAACGGGGTTAGTTTCGTGAACTTTGGAACATCCAAAAACTTAACAAAAATTTAATAATTTTATGAAAGTATGAAATAATATATGAGTTTTTACGACGTCTCTTGATATGTCCTGTAGGTTAAAGGAGACTTAGATGACCAGGATGAAGGAAATGATCGAATAAAGAAAGTGGGAGGAAACGGGAATAACCCGAGAAAGCCCACGCACACGATGTTTTGTATATTATTATTAGTAGTAGTAGTATTAGTAGTAGTAGTAGTAGTAGTAGTAGTAGTAGTAGTAGTAGTAGTAGTAGTAGTAATGTGGAATTGCATATTAAGAAACTCATTGGGTAAATTTTAAAGAAAAGTTTCATTCGCGGCAAGGTTTTGGCCACGCGATGTTTGGGTGGCGAGGTTTTGGCCGGGCGAGATTTTGTCCCGCGAGGTTTTGGGCGGCGAGGTTTTGGCCACGCGATGTTTCGGCCGCGAGATTTTGTCCGTATCCCCAATGCTATACATACATGATTTTGAAATTGTGACTTTCTTACAGTAAAAATTCGTGACAGTTTCATAGTGAGTAATACTACTGTATATGTACGCACTAAACGACTAAATTTTCTATGTAAATGAATATACACTGTCTTTGGATTTAATAAAGTACAGCTTTGTATTCCCTATGTGTTTAAACTAGTAGTAATTTCCGACCCTTTCAATAATCCGGTACTTCCGCAAATCCGGCACCCATATGGGCAAGAAATGGTCGGATTAGGGAGAGACTGGTGTATTTGCAAACACCTTGCTTCTGCTTCCAATGATTTCTTGATTACAAATCCTCCTTGTGATTGTAAAAATTGTTATGCGCGTACACGAAATTCAAAACATTACAAAAAAAAAACTTCGTTCAGTTTCACCTACAGAATTGACTATGATTTTCGTGAATAAAATGAATGATGTTTCATTCTTAGTTCGTGATTTCGTTACATAACAGTCAAAGAATACTATAGTAAAATTGTTAATTAATACCATATCCGTTAGCTCGAGCTTTTCAACATAGCCCTTTCAACGAAAACATTAAAAACAAAATACATTTACGAAATATAATGGCATTTTGAACTCCGAAGACAGAAGTATTGTGTTCAGAGCTGAAGTCGAGCTTTTTCAAAGAAAAAAGAAAGAAAGAAAGAAAAAGAAAAAAGAAAGAAAGAAAGAAAATGGGATGTGGCAACTTTTGATTTAGATCTTGAGTCTGTAGAGGAAAATAAGACATTTTGGTTTCTAACCCCCTTGGTCTCAGACCAGCAACCTTTTAAAACCATCTTTCAATTTTTTGTATGCTGCATCATTTAAAATCATATTTTTCAATTTATTTTTTCAGAATTTGAATTTTTTATTGTTTTACAAAAAAAAAAACATTTTGTCTACATTTGTGGACATTGGCTCAATAACAAGTAATTCCATATCTAAATATTTCTGAACAATTATGATAAATTTTAAACCGTTTTTTATTTTTATTTTTATTTTTTATTTTATTTTATTTTTTTTTTTTTACTATACTACACCTTCCTTCTGACATACGTAGTATTATTACATTCTTGTGATACAATAAACAACGGCTACATTATATACTTAAAATAGCATGAACTAAATACATTATTATTAAATATAATAATTTTATTTAGTAATATTTCATTACATTTGTCTCCTCTCTTGAGAACATAACATGACACATCAAATTGTTTGTCGTGTTTCTGAATATCCATTTTCTCATCTTTTATGGAACAAAAAAAAAAAGCGATTGTCATCACTTTTCAGAAACAAACATATAGTCAATGGTTTCGTCCTTTTCATTCTTAGGAGAGTTAACTACAGATGATGCTCTAATTTGCTTGAGAGTTCAGATATCGATGATATAGGTAATGATCCAGATTTTATGGATGATGACTCCAGCAACTCTAGCAGTGAAGATAGCGATGGCGGTGTTGCAAGAGACGAAAATGATAAGCAATAAATTGTACTCGTTATCTATTCTAAAGAACTTAACTATCTACACAAGATCATTTGGCCAATCACAGGTTGGTTGGATAAAAATGGACAAAATGTTGAGCTGGTTAAAATTCAAATTTGAAGATGTCGCACTACAGGTGATTGAAGTGACCAAATTTTAAAATGGCCCTCCGTCGTTTATTTGAAGTGTACCAATTTTTTTTTCTTGGTTGGACAAAAACTGGACCAAATTCTGAGCTAGTTTATATTTCGAATTGGAAAGTAACGCACTACAGGTGATCGACCTGGCCAAATTCTGAAATGGCTCTCCTTTGTTAATTTGAATGGTACAATTTTTTTTTTCTCAGTTGGACAAAAATGTACAAAAATTGGACACAATTCTGAGTTAGTTAAAATTCAAATTTGAAGATGTCGCACTACAACTAAATGGACCCGCTTGTGATGGCCAAGTATCCTCGTGTAGGTTATTCAGTTCTTTAGAATAGATAAGAAGGAAAACAATTTATTGCTTACCATTTTCGTCTCTTCCAACACCGCCATCTTCACTATCTTCACTGCTAGAGTTACTGGAGTCATTATCCATGAAATCTAGGTCATTATCTGAATCGTCGATGTCTGAACTCTCAAGCAAATTTAGAACACCTTCTGTGGTTATCTCTCCTAAGAATGAAAAGAACAAAATCATTGACTATATACTCGCAATATTTGTTACATCAATGATTAGCACAAATAGTAGAAATTACTGTAGTTACAAATTTTCCTATATTGCCTAATAATGGAAATGAAATAATTCTGTCGTTAATAACAGATATTTTACTTCTTTCAATGCATTTATATCGTGTTCCGTTTCTAGAATGAACAATTTTGCAGCAAAACAAACCTAAAAATTATACGAAAAAATATAGAGAAACAACTATCAAATTTGAAACAAGTGTACACAATTGTGGACATTAAAAAATAACTTCTCATTACTTTTTGTTCATCAGAGATAAAGCAAAGCTAATAATCGCCAACAAGTCTCTGAAACTTGAATTGTTTATCACGAAAAAACCTTGATTGCAGCAATAATATATACAGGACCGACCTTAGGTGGCGCGGGGCCCGATTGGGAACATTTTGCGGGGCCCCAGGTTTACAACTAACTTGCACCAATGTCTATAAAACCAATATCTATCTATCTGGTTTTAATGACTGTGAAATGATTTAATTAAACAATTACTTTGGGTCAGTTCAGGAAAGACAAGACAAGATGTGTTGATTTGTCAGCGCGAAGTGGGACCAGAACATCTAGCCCTCAGGCTATTTTGTCCAGAGAGAAAATTGTTGAATAATTTTGTTTTTGTAGAGGAAGATGACGTTTTTCCATTTGCAAAATGTTCTGGTGAAAACGCTCGCCCTGTTCATTGCTTATAGCAGCTAATTTTTCAGGAAAGTACCTCAAATAGAAATGCAGACATTGAATTAATTTTAAAATACATATTTCTCCCTTGTGCCTCGCAATTTTTCAAGAAGGTTCTGTACCAGTATTTCATAGTTTCCTTCTCTTACAAGCAAATCTACCGATGTCGAAATCTCGTATCTTGATCAAACTTGGCAGAGAAGTGTGGAATATCAAGAAACAAGTGAAAACAGAATTTAAAGTGCTTCCGTCCATAAACAATGTGTTTCAAGTTTGAAAATTCCATTTTATTTGTCAAACGGATAAAGGGATAAAAACAAAAACCATTAACCAACACCAGGAGGAAGTAGACGTCTATTTGAGAGTATGCTTATCATGGCTGCCATCCTGAAGTCGGCCATCTTGTATCTCGTTCGACTTTACTTTTTAAATAGGCAGAGGGTCATGTAGTATATAAAATTGGGCTAGAATTTTACAAGAAATACAATGGTGAAATCCATATTTCCATAAGTTTATACCTGTAAGACACAGATAATGAAATGCACGTTGATATAAATTCGTTGGTTCAAAGATTTATTAACAACTGTATCTTTTTTTTAAATAATTCAAGTTAGGGAAACCTAATGTACGCTAGTTAGGACAACGTAGGTAGTTACTTATGAAAGGTAGAAACAGCTTGAAATCGTTATCGACTGCAGACAAAATGACATCGTGATGAGAAGATCACAAACCTTAATGAACTGATTGAAGATGGATGTCATGTTTTCCATTCTCATCCATCTTACGAAGACAAATCTTCATAATCTTCATAACGAGCCACCTACTTAGTACGTACTAATATACATTCAGTTTACCTGACTTGATTTCATTTCCAAAAATAATCTACGGGATTTTTCACAGGAGAGGGCAAAGTTTGTCCCTTGGTTTTGTACTTTTAATATAGCTATACTAAAAGAAAAGATATGGTGCCTTCCATTTCAATTCAGGCAGAGCATGTACCATCACAAACTCAGATATTGTTGAAACTTTTTTTATAGCAACTAGACATGTTTTTAAGAGACCCATATTTTTTTGTTTTGTCGAAAAAAATTTTCCCGCCAAGTAATGGGCCATCAAAGACAGGGAGTACAATTTATGAATTGTAGAAGACATGGAAAATGGTCAATTTCGGAGCCTCACCATTCGGCTATGGAGACAGGTAGAGTTATAATTCTTGTTGTGGTATGTACATAGGGATATAAATAAACTATATTTTATTATAGTTTGGTTTGCGCATGCGTATCTTTTTGTACATAAATTAACAAATGAACGTCAATTTATCTGAAAAGTCGAAGTTTGCTAATTTTTTTCGAGCACTTCCGGTTCGAATTTTAAAATTCTGTTTTCACGGTTGGTAAGACCTAGTTACCCGCTTTCCGAAAAAAAACTTGTGTCGCTTCTGTGGTCAAGCGTTTTGTCGCAAAAAATTCGAGAAATTGTAAAATTTTCAAAAATCGCCATTTTTGGGCGCCAGTTTCTCGAAAACACCATTTTTTAAAATTCTGAAATTTTGTCAGATGGTTTAACTTTACCGGAATAATAAACACACCAAATATCATTCTCGACCAATGCTTTATGGATTAACTGCAGCCTTTTAAAGTTAGCGAAGTTTCGCTAGTTTTGATGTCACAGTTAGCAACACTGGGAACAATAAAAGTGCAATGATTTGATGATGTTTGTGGTTCATATTCATTAAATGAAGAATAAAAGGTTTTCTTGGCTGGTTTTTTATTATTTTGAACAAAGAGGCTCTCTGAAATAGTAAAATGAGCCCCGCCTACTCCTCCGTTTTCTTAAACTGAAGTAATCTGAGGTGGAAATTACGATTACGAAACACACAAATTTTAAGTTTACTTGAAATGGCCATCCAATGAATTCTGATGATCTATAAAAGGCCTAAAGTATTACCTCAGTATGATTCGAATGCTCCAGACAAAGTCTCAATTAAGTACGATGTCATTACAGTGATCGAAAAATGACAAAAAGTTAAAAAAAAAAATCGAAACGTTTTCTTACGCGTTCCAAAGAAATTTACTGAATTTTTAAACAGAACAATCCCAGCATAAAAATGGGTCACTCGGAATTTTATAGTATTCGACTAAAGTGTGTCAGTCCGCAACCTGAGAGGGAAGTGTGTGTGTGTGTGTATTGTGCAAATTTTAAGTTAGCTGCTACTGTGTTGCTACAAATCAAAGGTGCAACCTGTATTGAAGCTGTCATGAGTGACCTATTTCCTTTAGTGGTATGATCCGTAGAAAATGACAGCTGTCTTCTTCAAGAATGTGGTGAATGTCCTGGAGTGGAAGAAATAAGTGTGGTGTCTTTAATTATGGATCCTGATGAAAATGAAAGTGGTTACGTATGCCATATGGGAGGATAATGATCTCGTTAAAAAAAAAAAAAAAAAAAACTGTGCCACTTTCTGTTTTTGTATCGTACATTGTCGGTTTAACTGTAAGAATTGTAATTCATGACTACATCAAGAAAATCCAAAGAGAATCAATTGCTACCGAAAACCACCGTATAAAATTTCAAGATACAAATTCTATTTTACTTCATGTGGACTTCGTTGAAAACTGGACTGTTATTCTGCAAAGTGAAATTCAGTTATCACCGAAATATGAAACAATTGACAGTTTTGTTGTAATAAACGACGATAAAACACACGATTCGGCTCATGTACTCATAGTCATAGACAAGATTCTAAACATACTCGAAGAAAAGCGAAAATATATTTTATAGAAAAAGGTTTGAATACGTGAAAATAGGTGTCTACAATTTCCCAAACCGTGTCAGTGACTTCTAATGGTGCTGCATCCCACTTTAAAAATCGCTTTCAGATGTTCGAGATGCAGACAGGTCCGATAAAGCAGTGTTTTTGCAGTGAAATCGGCCATGCAAGGGTCTCTGCGACGGTGGTGGGGAAGGGGGGGGGGCAAAGAATGTGGCAACGCGCCATAGCCTTAGGCTAAAACAGATACACCGTATTAAAACCGCAGAAGAAAAAAATTGAATGAAATCTTTAAGTTTTACGTTCCACGGTTATGCCGGTTAGGCTAAAGGAGACGGTGATTATAAGAAATGAATGAAATGCAGAACGGCACGAGCTGGGATTGAACCAGCGACCCCAAGCACCGGAAGTGAACGCTCTACCACTGAGCCACCGCGTCCCCACTAAAACCGAACGAGAATTCGTGAGTATAGTGCAAGTACAAACTCCGGGTATTACTCTCGTTTTGTTACCTGGAACTGAATTCGACGACTTCAGGAAGAAAAAAGGGAAAGTATGCGACCGGTGACTGGTATTCAACGAAGTTATCTTTGGCTTTCGGAAAATTGCGAAGTTTTTATGGCAGTAACGGGTCACCATGAACTAACTTCATGCTTCCCCCAAAATCGAACTTTTGCAATTCAAAGTGTAGATTTAAGAAATCTGCAAAAAGGAACTTTTGTTATATACATATACGTATGATAACCAGTGGTGCGTAGCAGAAATATTATGAATAAATCATGAATTACGTGAAGTTAGGGTGCTGTTTATGCTTCCACATGAACCTTCAGCAGGGTAGAGGTTTCCAGGAGAGCATAAGAGAAGTGAAAATAAGTGTTTTGTGACTATCGACAATGTGCTACGCAGGGGCGGATCCAGGACGGACTTCTGGAGGGGGGGGGGATTGTAATACTGCTACTTAGAGCTACTTTTAAGAGCTCCAAACTCTGGGATGGGTTTTATTTATATATAAATAAGAAAGTTTCTTCTTCTGGAAGGGGGGGGGCGGCAATCGTCCCCCTAGATCCACTCCTGGATGAGTTATGAGTGAACCAACATCTATTGGAGCATCTGCACGGTTACATGCTATTAGCAAAGAAGACAACCACCAAGCAAATGATTGGTCCATGTAAAAAAAAAAAAAAAAAAAAAAATATCAATGAAATTTTGTTTCCGAAGACCATTTTAAGTAAGTGGACTTGAAATTTGTGTGTTTCGTAATCGTAATTTCCACCTCAGATTACTTCAGTTTAAGAAAACGGAGGAGTAGAGGGAGGCCCATTTTACTATTTCACAGAGCCTTTTTAATCAAAATAATAAAAAAAACAGCCAAGAAAACCATTTATTCTTCATTTAATGAATGTGAACCACAAACATCATCAAATCATTGCACTTTCATTGTTCCCAGTGTTGCTAACTGTGACATCAAAATTAGCGAAACTTCGCTAACTTTAAAAGGCTGCAGTTAATCCATAAAGCATTGGTCGAGAATGATATTTGGTGTGTTTATTATTCCGGTAAAGTTGAACCATCTGACAAAATTTCAGAATTTTAAAAAATGGTGTTTTCGAGAAAATGGCGCCCAAAAATGGCGATTTTTGAAAATTTTACAATTTCTCGAATTTTTTGCGACAAAACGGTTGACCACAGAAGCGATACAAAATTTTTTTCGGAAAGCGGGTAACTAGGTCTTACCAACCGTGAAAACAGAATTTTAAAATTCGAACCGGAAGTGCTCGAAAAAAATTAGCAAACTTCGACTTTTCAGATAAATTGACGTTCATTTGTTAATTTATGTACAAAACAATACGCATGCGCAAACCAAACTATAATAAAATATAGTTTATTTATATCCCTATGTACATACCACAACAAGAATTATAACTCTACCTGTCTCCATAGCCGAATGGTGAGGCTCCGAAATTGACCATTTTCCATGTCTTCTACAATTCATAAATTGTACTCCCCGTCTTTGATGGCCCATTACTTGGCGGGAAAATTTTTTTCGACAAAACAAAAAAATATGGGTCTCTTAAAAATATGTCTAGTTGCTATAAAAAAAGATTCAACAATATCTGAGATGGTGATGGTACAAATTTATATTTTTTTGCCTGAGTTGAAATGGAAGGCACCATATGCAAAGAAGTCGCACTCAGATTGACTTATTTGATGCCATCTCGGTATTCACGGTAGTATCACGTGACGTAATCAGTAAGAACGCCAGGAACTTTCACTTAGTGGGGCGTTCAAAATAAAATAGGGTGTGCATCCAGAATAATTATGTACATATTTACACAAACACAAAGAAAACAAGCCACTTGGCCAGGGGCCCCGCAAGCATTGAAGGCCCCGCGAGTAGAATGGCATGTATTAATTACATGTATTAGGAGGAAAATTTAGTCATAGGTACCACAAGACTCTCGTTTGCTCTAGGGCCTAATATGCTGTTAAAACGGCACTGGAGAGTAGAGTAGACGGCACTAGCACAGGGCCCGATTGGGAGCAATCGGTCCAATCGGCTTAAGGCCGGCCCTGAATATAAGGCGAAAATAACACTTACTTTTCCGACTTAAAAAAAGCCTGTGTTCCACCGGCATCTGCCATTGAAGGGCTTCTGCCACTTGCTCTCCAGCTTACCGAAAAAAAATGTATTTGGTGTTCAGATGTCCATGTGTGTGTAAGCCAGGGATTAATCGATCAGATTTAACGAAACGATCAGGAAATATATATCAATTTGGGTCTACAAATTTGGACATAGGGACCGAAGGGGCTAAACATTTCTTCCAAACATTCCTGATTTGTGGGGATGGGCACGAGCAAATTCGAGCGAGTTTTCATCGAAACTCGACTCGACTCGAAATAGACATCTTTGAGCTTGACTCGAGAACTCGGCTCGAAAAATTTTTTCCAACTTGACTCGAAACTCGACTCGAATTTGACTCGAGTTTCGAGTCGAGTAGAGCTAAAATGAGGCAAATCGAGCCAAATGCTGTGTGTAGTTTCAAGTACTTTTTCCATAGACAATATAATTATTATCAATGATACTACTTTATTATTATTATTATTATTATTATTATTATTATTATTATTATTATTATTATTATTATTATTATTATTATTATTATTATTATTATTATAACATAGTGTATAAACATGAAAGATAGGCGGTTTTTAGCTGAATATTAAAATCTAGTTGACTGCTGACCTCGGTATCGTGAAGTCTAGGAGGCATGGACATCGTTCACGAGGTTCTGGGTTCGAGTTCTGTAGGAGCAAGTATTCGCGGTCGAGCCAAAAATTAATAGGCCTAAAAGTTAAAGGTCGCCGGCCAAAAATGTCCAAAACTGCTCAGCCAGGTTTAGGGTTGTCAACGGCTGGACTAGATCGGCTCACAGCTCATTCACTATCGAGCCGAGCCAACAGCTCACCCAACCTAGTCGGCTCGAGCCTATGGCTCACCTGAATCGACTTGGTGGCTCATCCCAACCGCGCTGGCACGAATTGTTCAGTCAGCTGAGCCGGTTGATATCACTGCACGTGTTGGGCTTCTACTTGGAGTCAAAACTACGACTGTCCAGGTCTAAGCCTTGATGGTAAGAACTACAGTATATACTTATATTTGTGCTCACGGCATTTAAGGCTGTCTAGTTATAAAAATCCATTGTCGTCTCGTTAATCAAGACGAGACGAGATGACAGCAGTGTCCCATCTCGTAAGCAACACTAAGAATATTCCACATTACTGCTTACATTTCTTATGGATTTCACTTTCCAGTCTATCAGACAATGATTTCAAAACGAGTTAAAACGAGCTGAACAAGCGAACCATTTATCAAACTCGACTCGACTCGAAACTCGACCTCAAAACAGTGACTCGGCTCGGATCTCGACTCGAGAAAATTACCTTTGACTCGACTCGAAACTCGGCTCTAATTCGCTTTGAGTTTCGAGTCGAGTCGAGTTTTAGCTCGATTCGTGCCCATCCCTACTGATTTGTCAGAAAAATAAAATTGAAAATTTAAGGAAAGACAAGATTAAGACATAACACCATTTTTTCTTTCCTGCGAAGGTCACGGGAAGTTTATTTTGTCTAAATATTAACATGCAACTTGGTCATGACAAGCAATCGATCGAGATATCGATAAAAAGACCACTTTATTTTGTACACATTGCTTCGAAGGTACATGTAGCGAGAACTAATAAAGACATTGGAGTCATTCAAAAACGTATTGCAGATAGATAGCACACGTAGGCATTAGGGGCCGTTCACATATTACGTAACGCTGTTTCTGATCAATTTTATCCCCTCCCTCTCCTTGTCACACTTTGTAATGTAAGGCTAAACCCCTCCTCCCTTTGTTTTGTAACGCTTTTTGATTTTTTATTTTTCACCAATTTTGCTTACTTTGGGGGTGATCAGAATAAAAAAAAATTAATGGCAGAACTTTTCATTACAAAATGCTTGTATTTTGAATATATTTGTAGTGCTTTTTCATCAACAAATCATAGTATTAGAAAATGGTAGTACCGTAATATTTTAATCCCATAAGGTTGTTTAATTAACCAGTCGTAATTCCTCGAAATTCCATACTGTCGTTTTCCCAAGGAGATTACACCAACCTCTTAGCTCACCGATGATTGGCAAGGAGGAAGATGCAAGTGAAATAGGGAATTGAATTGACCTCTTTTTTCTGTATTTGAACTTTCTCAGTATTGACGGTGTAAAGAAGTTCTCTTCCCCATACATGACAGATTCGACGTGGCTGCACACGTGAAGGAGACACGTGAACACACATATCGTTTGCGAACAAGCTTTTGACTATCTTCTTTGGACTTCAGTTTTCCCCTTTCCAAATTCTTCTTGTCCTAAATCAGTGCCAGAATGCGAATAAACTTGATTTCTCTTGGAAAATTCAAATGTAAAGATAAAAAATTCAGTATGAGATGAACATCCGACGAATTTGGTGTTATTTTGCTTGGAGCGTTCTGTCGCGGAAAATATTATTCCACGAAAAAGAGTTTTCTTTCTGTTTCATATGCGTAACCCTTTCGAAGAATAGAGTGGGTAATGATTCAAATCAAAAGTTTTAATAAATATTGTCAGAAATAGCGATACGAGTGGGAACGCGAGGGCATTTTTAAGCGGTAGTTACGATCGCTTACAACTAACTCCAGAAAAGCGTGTACCGTAAATGCGTTGCCACGATAGCCACAAAACAGAGATTTATTCTATTGTAATACACGCAAGGTTCGTCATCAGTCATATTGATGTCTAGTAGCATCTTCAAATCCCTTCTGCATAATTCAATTTATACAGGCTGATTCTCAATTTTCCAAAACAATATAAATATTTATTTATAAAAATCAAAAGAACTGAATAAAATTATTTGTTTGAAAGATTGCATATAAACCTGAGAATAAGAATAAAGATTACAGAAAAAACACGTTATGCAACGAAGACGTTAACTTCCTCCTACCTCGTGTCACACTTCGTAACGCAAGGCTGAACCCTCTCTCCCCTTTGCCGCGTTACATAATATGTGGACGACCCCTTACATACGTATCACATTCATTACACTCACAGATCGGAATATCCCGGACAAAATACCGGAAATTTCTATCTGAACATTCAAATTTCTCTCTGCCCATTGAATTGAAACAATTGAAAGTTGTTTGTTTTCACAACAATACAAGCGGGAAAAGTACAGAGGTGTTTTCACTAATTTGGCTTATTTCTTTCACTCTTAGGTCATGGTTCTGCGAACTCGAAATATTTTAACAAATTATATATATATATATATATATATATATATATATATATATATATATATATATATATATATATATATATATATATATAATTAACATTTAAACGTATGTTTCAGAGACGAAGTAAATTTAGCATTTTGCCTCGGAACCTACCTCGGAAGTTATCGTTGCGAAATCAAACAGTATACGCATAATTACTGTATAGCTGAGGTAGCAGGCTTCTTAGTCTCGTTTCGGTTACACTATGAGCACTTACATAACAAATACTTGCATGCTTTCTTGTATGGGTGCATCTTTGGATAATATTCAGCGAAAGCAATCAAATTAAAATTAGTATGTTAACTATTCCACAATTATGAGAATAACGTACTTTCCTTCGAGGTGTTCCCATTGATTCAAATCTTCACAATGTAGATATGAATCGATTCGGGGTGGTACCATACAAAGTTCACTTATATCACTTCGAGTTCGGATAACCACTTCCAATTCAGAATCATATTTTATGCCAGGAAAGTAGGGATTCCGAACCCCATAATCGTGAATCTATATTACTCGATTCAGTGGTAGAGAGTTCCCCTCTGGTGCATGGGGTCCCGAGTTCGATCCTAGCCCCCGCCAAGTGAACTTTGTGGTGGACAAACACCGTGTGCATGGGTTTCCTCGGGGTTCTCCCGTTTACTCCCACTTTCTTCATTCCACCATTTCATTCATTACTCATCATCACCGTCTCCTTTAGCCTAACCGGCATCACCGTGGGACGTAAAACTCAAAGATTTCACTTCATTTTTTCGATTCAGAATGACGAAGCGAGTTTCATCAACTTCTTATTGAGAATAATATTTTTATTTTACGAAACATTTGTAGTGAGTGACTTGATCAACGCATCACTAAAATGAAGATGACGAAACAAGCAGTTGATATCGGCAATTTTCTCCATATCCGGCTTAAAGTTTTAATTTACTTTCCGAAGTTAAGCAATTTATTCGTTTCCATTCCCTGAATAGATTTGTGTTCATGTTGTGGGTGACTTACGATCACAGACTTTTAATATATTTAATTGTAGGAGGCTTTTGCTTAATACTTAATAATGAGAGAACCATTCTGATGTGCATTGGAAAGATATAGGAAGAAAATTTAGAAAGCTCCGAATTCTTTTGCCATATGTCTGAACATAATGTGACGAAAGTATAAACCAGTATGGGACGAGGGATTTTGGACGGAATATGAAATTGTTTTAGGTTCGTAGAAAAGACCTCGTACCCAGAAATGAATTCTAAGGTTCACTGGTAAGTACTGGCACTCAGTAACTGTAATTGCACAAAATGGTATTAATGATTTTCTCAAACATTTTAATTTATCGAATTTATATATTTACATGCAAAGAGTTGAGGAATAATTGAGAAGTATTTTTATTACAAGTATTGTTGTTATTATTATTAGGATCACGCAATGAGATTTGTAAGATTGTGTTGCTAGTACGTTCGTCCGTTACTCCACGCGATAACTCCTAAACGGATGCGATTTCTTAACGGATGTTCTTTGCAATAGATAGCTAAAGCAATTACCTTAGTCGAGTTCCTCAATGGAGTCAATCCGTTCACAACTAAATGGATAACAGCGTCTCTCACGGTGACTATCTATAGCCCATATTCCATACATGTAAGTAAATTGTTGAATTATGTTTCTCAATTGATAGCTAGAGCTATTATCTTAGCCGAGTTTGTTAGTAAAGTCAATTCATTAAACTATTAACGGATAATGATGACTTTAACGGTAAATATCTATAATCCATATCGCATGTATATAAGGGAATTTTTAATTGTTTTCTTGCAATAGATGGCTAGAGTGATTATCTCCGCTAAGTTCGTTAATGGAGTCAATTGCTTAGTAAAATAAACAGATAAATACGACTTTGACGGTGGATATTTATATCCCATTTCCCATATATGTAAGCAAATTTTTGAATTCTGATTTCCGTAATAGATAGTTAAAACGATTATCTCGGCCGGGTTAGTTAATGGATAGAATCAATCTGCTAATATTTTAATGGGTTACGATGACTTTAACTGTGGCTATACATATCCGATACATATATTTAGTGCAATCTTCTCTACTATCTTTACCATAGCTTATTTATTAATTTTAAAATTCACACACAAATAAGTGCATTGTGTGTTGTTATTTAAAAGAGAGTTTTGTGAATAATTTATAGATGTCCTTTCTAGTTCTTTATACAGTAATGTTCTTGCGTATTAAAA
Source organism: Thermobia domestica (assembly GCF_964235325.1). Taxonomy (NCBI): domain Eukaryota; kingdom Metazoa; phylum Arthropoda; class Insecta; order Zygentoma; family Lepismatidae; genus Thermobia; species Thermobia domestica. The sequence continues at coordinate 143,829,419 of NC_137456.1, read as the reverse complement.
GTTATCACCAATCTACAAACAACTTCTGTTGGGAGACTTAAAATCAATTCTAACTCTTGGTCTTGCCATTACCAAGTTACCAAGTTACCAAGTTACCAAAGAATGTTACCAAGTGACAACGCTTTACTAGATTCAGCAAGTAAAAATATGGTTGTCTTGTCAATAACCGCAACTCTTCACTGCTAGAATAGTTGAAAGTAATATTATCGTAATTACTAGGATTGGTAACACTGAATTGAAAACGAAAATACACTTAGAGGGCTTAGCTGTGTATTTTCCCGGAGTGTACACCGGACAAAAACCGGGGGCCCAAACACCGGATCCCTGCTCTAGACCAACTAGACAATGAGTTATTGGGATTTGAAAATAACAGCATGCAAATTGCATTAAGTTAATAGTAAGAGGGCCAGCTGATCCCACTAGGTTCTGATTGGATGAAGGACGTCACGTCACCCATCATTTGGTATGACGTCATAAGGATCACCCCCTCTTGATTTTGGCAGGGATACCTAGGACCACCCCTTAAATTTTGGAAATTGCCAAATTTAAACATTTGGTGTGGTAGCATATGACTAGGTCAAGTGCCTCTGTAAGTCTGGGTGACAAATTTTGTTCCCTTTCATGGGTAAGAAATTGCCTGATTTAATTTATCCTCTTTGATGACGTCTTATTACCTTATATGGTTATATGGGTGTGTACAGGAGTCCATTCCCTTTTATAATTCACGGATACATTGGTGCTCCCCTCTTTAAATTTGGCCCACTCCTTCAATTTGGGAATTGTCGAAAAAACAAGATTTGGTAAATATTCTCTAGGATCCTAATATATACCACTATAAGTGTGCGTGGTCCATCTCATTTCCTTTCATGGGTATAAAATTACCAAAAATTAGTACGACTACGTGATTGCCACAAGGTCAGTTATTGATCTAATTTATTCCCTTTGTATGCCCAATATATATCCAAATAAATCACTATATTAAGGACAAATTATTTGAAGATTGACCATATCTAATAATAAATTGATCTTCTTAGATAGGGCTTCGTTTGCAATACTGTAGGCGAAGGAAGACTTCATTGCCTCTGGTATATAATCTTCACTGTTGTGTGTCATCAAATCTAGGAGTCTTAGGTGGGCAGGTCATGTGGTCAGGATGGAAGAAGATAGGAACGCTTTCAAAGTCTTAATGGAAGACCAATCGGAAAACGAACGTTAGGAAGACCTAGGCGCAGATGAGAGGACAATATTAAGGTGGACCTCGCAAAAATATTAATACAAAGTAGAAACTGGATCCAGTTTTCTAAGGATGGAAGTCAGTGGAGAGCTTTTGTGAACGTGGCATTGAGCCTTCGGGTTCCATAGGCCATAGAATTAGTTAAGTGTATAATCTTTATGTGTTGATTATGAATCCGTCTACCATAGCCTATAGGACAGCCATGGAAAGATAAAATGCAGTTATTTGCTAAATCCATTTCCAGAGTAGTACAGGTTCTTTAAAGCGTACTGGGGCTCCGCCTGTTTGCTTTAAGGCATGTGGCTAAAAGGAAAAAAATGTAAAATTTATGGGGTATAACGAAACGTAACTTACAAATGTTTAATATGAGTATATTTAATAAAAAATAATAGAATTAAATGGAAGTAATTCATTCTGTGTATAGAAGCGTCCACGACAGACTCTATAAGTGATGCTGTCTTAAAAAAAAAAAAAAAAAGTGTAAAATTCGTGATGTAGTGTTACGATGCATCTTTAAAACAATGCAATCAGAGTGTGTCACTAGTGCGTTCTAAATAGGAATGGTCGCTTGAGCAGTAAAATAACACAGATAGATCATTATCAATCACTTATTTCTCCATTTATTGACTGAAGTGCAAAGTTTGATAAGAGCTTATTTACTCAAGATCTAAAAATCATTTTCTTCTAAGAAAACAATATTTTTTTTTATTTTTGTTACCTCACCTTAACACATTTTCTTTAACCTTTGTTTCGGAAGCCGAACTCCGACGATATCTATTACTGATGACGATTGAGGGTCGAAATACAGCGAAGTAATAAAAGGTATTAACATTTTATTGCTACAAAAAAAAAATGATGAAAGTAAAACACTATCAAGTTATTGCTATAAGTAGAATTTATTATAAAAAGCGCTCCTGACATTTGCTGTGTCGATTGTGTGAGTTTCTTGTTCCTAATGACAGTTCAGTTTCTTATTCGCACATCATCATAAGAATAGCAGAATTCTCTCCAGAAGTAATTGAACTTTTTCAGAGGTAATTATTCCTTTTAGTATGTGTTTAATATGTTCGGGTTAATATGGAATACGTACCTTTTTTACTGTAAGATGTAACAGATAGTACGATCATCGATTTAATATGGATCATGAAGACTTTTCGTTATATATTTTGGATCTATGAAGCTTTTTTTATATAAAAAAACAGGGGTAAAAGTGAAACTGAACAGGTAGGAGGCAGCATATCGTGACGCCGTCCCACATGCCTATCTTTGTCCATTGTATTTTTTAGTAAGTGGGGTTACGCCATATATATTTTTTGGAAGTGGGATAACGGTGTCCCACCGCGTTCCCCCTTACTTTTACCCCTGTAAAAAAGTAAAAATAATTCACGCAATGAGGTATGTTAATGAAGCTGTAGTGGTGAAAGCTTCATTAGCATAGTAAAGTTGTAATTTATTACATTAAACTCGAAAACTCCATTGATTGATTGATTGGTGGGGGTTTAAGGGCGACGTCATAGGAAACTCCATAAGAAAAGACTTTAGTCATAATTTTTTTGTCATAAAATTGTCATAATTTTTTGGAATTCAGCTCACAAGTATCATACTACCTATTATTATTATTATTATTATTTAGTGATGAGCGCAAGAGTCTTGGTCTTGCAGTTTTTGCAAGAGTCTTGCATGCAAGACCAAGACCAAGACCAAGACCAAGACCAGGAATCCCGATGCAAGACCAAGACCAAGACCAAGGGGTGCAAGACCAAGACCAAGACCAAGACCATACCTGCAAGACCAAGACCAAGACCAAGACTCTTGCGCAAGAGTCTTGCACAAGTACCGCCACTACTTGAATTGTTTTTTATATAATGTAAAAAAGAAGGAGATGGATGTTTTGGCTTCAGTAAAAATGCTGCTGGAGTGAATGTGTTCCCAGTAGTTTATGCAATCCGTGTGAGTCGATCAGTATGTCGTTTTCGGAATCGGTTGTTCGCGTTTTCTGTAGATATTACTCGTTTTCAAGCCATAACGGTGTCATCTCGCCTCATGTGAGCTTTTTTGTGAACAAACACCGTGTGCATGGATTTTCTAGGTATTTTTTTTCGTTTCCTCCTACTTTCTTCATTTCAGTCATTTCTCATCATCACTGTCTCCTTTGTTTAACGCCTTGGTGCATAATCGTGGGACGTTAAACTAGATACTTCATTTCATTTCAAAGCATATTAGTGGTGTTCTTTTTCCAAAACTAAAGAGATATGTATTATTGAACATAGGTAATTTCGTACACCATAGGTCTCGACTACATGGGTATGGCCTTGGCTCCGACACTCAAGCATCCGTTGGAAATTTTCAATGCGTGCTCTTAAAACTAATATCGAAATAACATTTTCATGACATTGACAAAGACTTAGTGCATGTGACCGCAAGTTTGATTTCATGGGCAGATGCTTATACATTGAATAATTGTTTATTAATATAACTTTTAGCCTCCTTAGGTATACGGCACATCGGGGATCAAACGATATAACATTATACTACAACAATAAATTTATATTATAAAATTGAAAGTGACTATTTTTGTGAGTCCTAATCTCTTGAACCAACCGACCGATCTCGATCAAATTTTCAACGTAGATGAGGTTTGGGCCTGGGAGTGTTTTCATCATTTCACTTTGACGGTAAAACTTAGGGGGGGAGGGGGGTTATAAAATAATAAATAAAACTTAATAACTCTTGAACCAAACGACCAATCTCGATCAAATTTTCAACATAGATGAGGTTCTGACTTTTTTTTTTTTATCAAATCACTTTGACGATAGAACTTAGGGTAAAAGGTGGGGATGGAAAATGTACAAAAATAATTTAATAACTCTTGAACCACCCGACCGAACTCGCTCTCATTTTCAACATAGATGAGGATCGGGCCTGAGGTGGTTTCTGTCATATCACTTTGACGGTGCAGTTTAGGGGAGGGGAATGAAAGATATTTAAAAACAATCGAAAATGACCTATTTTAAAATGGAGTCTGTAGTTTTAGGGGTCGCTGAGATAAACAGTGACACTTCCGATGCTATTTAAATCCAAGTTCAGCCCAGTAGTTTGGCGGAAGGAAGAGAAGATATATAAAAACGATCGAAAATGACAAATATTGTTGTCGAAGCCATAGTTTTCTAGTTCGCTGAGTTGAATACTGACACTTTCGATACAGCTTACAACCAAATTCAGCCTCGTAACTTGGGGAGGAGGAGGGAAATATAAAAATAATCGAAAATGACTGATATCACAGAGCGCTTTACTAATAGTAAAAAGTGACTGACTAACGAAATATATTATTATTATTATTTTTAAAGTTTAACCCAACGAAGTGGGTAATTGATGCTAGTAATCCATATTCACAAGTGGGACTTCAAATAACTTGGAGTTTGGTGCCGTTACTTTGTATTTCCAATACAGGTCAAAATATTTATATAGATTGAATTTACACAAAAGACATAGACAGTTGAATCGTTTTCAGTTTTCACTCAAATTATTCTAAAATATTAAGAGGTTTGATAATAATAATTATTATTTTAATTTTCTCTTTCTCTTTTTTAGTCAATATTGCTAAATATATCATCATCTTCATAATAGCTATTCTGCCTTATTGGCAGGTTACTTGCTGCAACTGAGAAACTTCGACGTTCGGTGGTCCTCAGCTAGTCTCTTCGTCTTGACGTAGCAATTTTCTGTTTTTATACCTTCCTTCAACTAGTCTCCTTCGTTCCCTCCCTCTCTTTCTTTTCACAATACCCTCCAGCACGTCCCTCATAATACAGTTCTTCCTCAGCCAACATACTAACCGTTTCCTTTTCCTTCTCTTAACAATATATAATATTCTTTTCTTCCCTACTGCTAATTTCTTTTTAACACCTTCTCATTCGTTGTCCGTTCAACACAGCTAATTCTCTCCTTTTTTTCTCCATGCCCATGTATCGAAAGCCTGCAATTTTTTCATCATTTTTGCGTAATGTCAAGTTTCTGCCCATAGAGTACATATTGGAATCTGTAAAACAAAATCTCAATATTTCATTGGAAGTTTGATTAATACAAGGATTAGCTAATAGTGGTTGAAAAGAAAAATCTGACGCCTTTAGAGTGTAAAAATAATTTTGCATTTCATGGTATATCAATAAACTGTGCCGTCTTGATTTTCTTTCATGCGTTCAGGGATAGCATCCCTAGTTTGGGAACCAGAGGAGTGTTGGATCTGTTAAAAAATATAAACATATTACGAAACGTTGTGATTTAGGCATATCTTACAAGTAGTGAAGCGTGGGAAGTTGTACACTATCATGATACTTACACAAAGTTAAATTATATTACATTTAGAAACACGTATTATATTTCCGTCACTATTGGCGCATTGTAGAGTTTATTATCCCTTATATCCATAGTAAAATTTACCTAGGAAAAGCTTGAGATTTCTTAAATGCAAGACTTGCAAGACTTGCAAGACTCTTGCATGCAAGACCAAGACCAAGACCAAGACTGGGTGTGCAAGAACAAGACCAAGACCAAGACTAAGGGTTCCAGTGCAAGACCAAGACCAAGACTGGATGTGCAAGAACAAGACCAAGACCAAGACCACCCCGGTCTTGGTCTTGGTCTTGCATTTGCTCATCACTATTATTATTATTATTATTATTATTATTATTATTATTATTATTATTATTATTATTATTATTATTATTATTATTATTAGAGGCATTAAGTGACAGGAGAAAACTTATTGATAGAGATTTTATACAGAAAATACTAGACAATAGGTGTCATAGTGAACATTGCTTGCATAATATAGTTATAAAGATACTATTGTATAATACGAGAAATGGATCAACGTTGGTTACTTTGAATCCAAAATCTGAATTTAAAAAAGAATAACCAATTCATTTAATTTAGTTTAATTTATCAGTACAGAAGCATGAATTTTAGAGTTTGATAAATGTTATTTATAGTATTTTTGATGCTGTAGGCCTATCTATTTTGAGTCTAAAAATATTTAGTATTAATTTAACAAGGAATTATTAATTCGATACTATTTTAGATAATAGTTTATTTTATCATTATGTTTTATTGTTTCAGTAGGCAGGTTACATTGTATGCAATAAGTGTTTATTTTTGTCTGATAAGGTGCTGTATTTTAGCCGTTAGGCTGCTCATGGCACAGAAATAAACATTATTATTGTTATTATTTCTCATTTTCGCCAAGGCGATATAGTAATATGTGGACTAGCCAAGTATATTTCTTTCGTCTGTGTTTTTTCCTTCATTCTGAGGTTTGCACAAACTTTCTGGAAGGCTACATATGTCCAATATCATACTCTTCTGTACTTTCTTCATGTTTTTCTCTTCAATTCCAATCATTTTATATGTCTTTTTCAATGTTTTGTGGACCACTCACCATGTACTATGATAATAATGATAAAACCAAGCACTGTTATTATTTATGATTATTATTAGTAGTAGTATTACAAACCAGACAGACAACATGTTTTATGATCATTGGCATATATATCAAAGTAAAGTAACTTATCCGAATTTCTACGTGAATTCAACGCAACCCAACCCAAAAGATCAGCAGGATATCCTATTAGATATGCAGTCCACCAGAAAATTATATTCTAGTAGCCCCCAGGAAAATGACCACTTTATTTTGCGCCGCGTGAGTTATACTTAATTTAGTCACGGACAGACTCTGCAATAACAGTAGAAATACATATGGTCACTCTCCTTATCCTAATTTTTAATGATTAAATTGAAACAATACATTTTTAAGTTGCTATTAAATTATCACCATAGTTTACATTTGGCAAATTGCTATTTGAGAGGCAGCACAGGTAGCGACACCTCTTACCGTAATGTTTACTGTTGGGAATAATTGTAACGCGCAGACTAACACGTTTCACATTTAAAATGAAGTGTTAACAAGAGCACCGATTTATCTGTGAATTTGGGGGGCTCATTCAGAAGCTGCAGGTATATGAGGATTTTAAGACAAATTGCATGCAAATTATGTCAAATATTGTATATTCATAAATACAATATGGGGCCCACATGAGCTTTGGGGGACCCCCCCCCCCCAGGATAGGCGCCTTTAGTGTTAGCTACATGAGTTTCAACATTTTTTTTTTTTTAAATAAGTCGTCTCCAATTTTCATAAACTAGCCCAAAAAATTTGAAAGGTTATCTCTGTATGATTACAATTGGATCTTTTATATATATAGATCTTGTCAAAACTTTTGATTCTGTCTGCATCCCCTCTTATTCGACAAGTTATCAGCTATAGGATTGACTCCAAAGATTTTTTTTATTTATTTATTTTTTTTATTTATTTATTTATTTATTTATTTATTGTCAGGAAGAACATATAAACGCTCTCTGATGCTGGAAAAATACAAAGAGGAATACCACAGAAATTTCCCAAAAACTCTCCTCAGTCTTTATAAATGATTTATCTGAATTAATTAATGACGTTGATATTTTGATGTATGGAGACGATATTAAATAGTACGTTATCAAAGGTTATCCTGGCGTAGTGTGTCTCCAACATGGTGTAAATGTTGAGCTAATGAAAATAAAATTTGTATTAATGTAAATAAGACAAAAGTTATGTCATATACGAGAAAACTAACTTATGTGATGGCCAGATAGAGTATAAACAGACTTAGAACTTAGAACTTAGAAAAATTAGAATTACAGTAGATTTAGGTGTAATATTTGACGAGAATTTTTTATTTGATGAACGTGTATAGGTAGAGATGAAATTTTAAGGACTTCTATTAACTTACTACAAGAGGTTTAATAATGTTCACGCATATATTTTATTGTATTAATGTTCACGCATATATTTCATTGTATGAGATTTTCTTTGGAGCAAATGAAGCTGTGTTTTCAAAGCAAATACGATTTTAGTGCTTATAAATACGAACAATGGACCATATTTTTAAAACCTGACCTATTGAAAAAGAGACGTGTGTTACATGATTAATACTAGTACAGAACTTTTGAAAATAATAAACTGTCCAGCACTTATATATTATAAAACATTTTATTGAAAGTTCATAATGTGAGAACAAGACAGGGAATTAAATATGTTAAATGGCATAATAAGTTTTTAGGTATTTCACTAAAAGAAAACAAAAAAAACTGTAATTTAAAAATCTCAAAAGAAAAGGGAAAAAATAGAGAAAGTTAAGATAATTGCTCTATCATGAGTTCACATGTATTAACAGTTTATGTCATAAGAAGTCAAGCTGCATGCGAATATTTTCAATTCTCCTATGTCTTTATTAAATAGGAGAAAAAATTCACAAATGTTTACAATTGTAAATGCATAAATGTACAATTTTGACATAGTGTTGTACGTTGGCTGACCGTTGTTCATAGCACTACAAATAAAACATTATTATTATTATTATTATTATTATTATTATTATTATTATTATTATTATTATTATTATTATTATTATTATTATTATTATTATTATTATTATTATTATTATTTCGACAATGGAACTGACTTTAATTTATTTTCTGTGTTTAATTACACATGTACGTCACATTAATGTTCTTGTTCACACAAATCAAAAATCAAAGGTAAAGCAGTCTTGGATTAACTTGATTAGGATGCTTTAATCTGTTAATTTTAATTTTATTGAAGAGATTTTCCTACCATTTCTCAAAGATAGCTATTATCGTGTTTTACAACCATCTACTCTATAACTATTACCAATGTGCTATTGACTAGTTCAATCACAGAGGAACGAAAGTGTGTTGAATCTTGTTCACTAAATCTGTGGTACACTTTTTCGGTCACCTTTTTACTTTCGAACGACGATAATCGTATTCGAGATTTTAACGGATTTAAACGTTTCATGGCTTGTAGAAGAAGGGGTTCGAATTATCTTTCTACCACAAAATTAAGAATAGTTTATTGAAGGATGAACATAAGAAATTATTATTTTTTTCGAAAACGTCTCTGACGATTTTGTTTTTATTTCACACAGTGACATGCGTCTACGTGTAAAAAATCAATTGTCTATGTTTACACGTAAGTAACACGTAGATAATATAAAAAATTTAGACTATGTAATCTATGCAGACAATATGCACTTAATTTGATATTCCAATTTAAAGTTTTCCAATAATGTAAAAGTCGTAGAAGTAGGAAAAGAGGAAAAACATATGTTTAAGGTTAGAAATTAAGAATAGATGGCCCTTCTCTCTAAAAGCGAAGTGAACATGTTGATATGCATGTAACTCCATATAAATAGGCGTAATATCAAAGGAATGTTGTGTTGTTTAATGTTTGCACCTCTAAATATAGTAATGTAAAAAGAGTAATATAATACTACTTTTTATTTTCCACCATTGGAAATAAACATTGGAAATAAACTTCAGTCTGTAGCAAACTTTAATGTGATTGTTGATGTTTATAGAAAAATGTAATTATGCAAAGGACATTTCTTGTAAATAATAAAATTGGAACCACTGGTGGATTCACCAGAAGAACGGTTGCTTCCACTAAAAAGCTACATTTTTATAGGCCCATATATAAAATATTGCGCTACTTTATTCTGATTCAATGTAAAACTCCGTGTTTCAAGCCTCGCAATGTCCAGGAGGAGATCTGCCCCCCTCCCAAACGACCATTCTGGATCCACTAGTTATTGGAACTGAGTTACTGTAATCACGCTTTTAGCATCTCCCGCAAGAATTATAAATACTTCGATAATATGATTTACTGTTTCTAATTAACATTATTTGATTCATTGTTCTTTTGAATTCTGGTATATATTCCAACATTGTGCAGATTAAAAATATGGGACGAATTATGTAATGACTCGCATATAGGGTCTGCCAGCCTGGCCAAAACCTCGCCACCCAAAACCTCGCGGGCCAAAACCTCGCCTTGCCAAAACCTCTTCTTCCAAAACCTCGCACTCCGAAATATCGCCATACCCAAAATCTCGCCTGACCAAAATGTAAATGTTCCAACAGATGATAAGGATGACGGTATAAAAGACGCTGTTTCAGAAGAAGTATCACAGGTATTTGACCAAGTCCCGCGATACCATATGAAAATTCTATTTCTGTATCAGAGGATTTCAATGTGAAGGTAGGGCGACAGGATGTTTTTAAATTGGTTATAGTGAAAGAAAGTCTGCATAAGGAAAGTAGTTTCATGAACTTTGGAACATTCAAAAACTTAAAATTTTAACAAAAATCTAATAATATTTATGAAAGTATGAAATAATATGTGAGTTTTTATGACTTCCCTTGATTATGTCCCGTAGGTTAAAGGAGACGTAGATGACCAAGGTGCAGGAAATGATCGAATAAAGAAAGTGGAAGGAAACGGGAATAACCCGAGAAAGCCCACGCACACGATGTTTTGTATATTATTATTATTATTATTATTATTATTATTATTATTATTATTATTATTATTATTATTTGTAATGTGGAATTGCATATTAAGAAACTCATTGGGTAAATTTTAAAGAAAAGTTTCATTCGCGGCGAGGTTTTGGCCCTGCGAGATTTTGTCACGCGAGGTTTTGGCCCGGCGAGATTTTGTCCTGCGAGGTTTTGGCCGGCGAGATTTTGGGTGGCGATGTTTCGGGCACGAGATTTTGTCCGTATCCCAGGTCTAATATTATTTCTTTGTTGAAAGAAGTATAAACTATCCTCTTAATGCTTTAAGACCCCTTATTAAATTAGCGATTTCACTTTTTCCTAGCCGAGTTCACAGATAATAATAGCCTTCGTAGCAGATCGGATGGAGTTTAAGGGTGCAGAAGCGAAGGCAGAAGGGCACCACAATGAGTTAGGTTTTTAGTTCCTTGTCACTTCTAGATCGTTTGCTGAGCTCATCGAGTATGTTCTAGGTGTGGACTGTGCAGTTGTTTGCCATATGCTACCAGATATCTCATATTATTTTAGTTCTATGTAACAAGAAAGGAAGGTATTGCTTTTTTATATATTCCTTTTCTTTTATGAAATACTAGATTTCATTCTAAAAGTTTCGAACTTATACAGAACACACACTTTCTCAATTTGCACTTGATTCTTTTTCCGTACTAGAAAATAACATTAGTTATAGTGTAAATCATTTTTCTGGGAAAAATATACAAGAGGGGCCTCTTTCGGATGATTTTCTTAGAAACAACTCAGGCTATTTAGGGGGTACTTCACATTTCATAAATACATATGTTATTATTATCTTGAAAGTATTTTTATCATTTTTTAAAGTTTTCCCAAATACGACTCATAAGATTAATGATATCTTATAAATAAATATTTCATTATTCCTAATAATCATAACGTATGACATAGGTCATTTCTTATTTTAAAAAAAAGTCCACAAGGAACAAGTTTTCTTCAGGTGAAGTTATGCGAAAACGCCTTATAATTTTGTTTGTATTTCACAAGAAAATGTGTCATTAGTAATCGCAGAATAACATGACTTAGTTCCAAAAATTTAGTGCTCTGGTCCTTATCTTTTATTTCCAAAAGTCATGATCATCTCGATTTGAAACCATTCAATTCATTAATACCGTGCAAAGTTTACTTAACGTAGCTAATAAAATTTTGGACTTCTTTGATGAGCGAAGGAACAAATTATGACTTCAATCTACTGATTTTAAAGACAGTCTTCCGCTTAGAATAGACTATATTACTGTGTAATTTGCTTAATGTAGATTCTCGAGCTATTTAAATACATTATGAAGAAATATGTTGATATTGCTAATACTAAGCATGATAGGCCTAGACAGTTTTTGGTCATTATTCCTCTGGACTATGAAATCCACTATCACCGTGCAGCACTTTTTTATGTGCTCACAGAGTTTTGGACTAGTTCAGTCACAAAGGGCAATAAATGTGCTCACATGTTAGTCTGCTAATAAGAAAAACATGAAACAGTTTTCTGCTTATCACTCTTCAAGAACATCCATATCTCCCCCCCCCCCAAAAAAAAAACACCGAAACTATAAAAACAATTATAAAATTTTATTATTATAGGATCCACTTAAAACATTCTTATGGGAAAATATTTATGAAAAAAGTTCTTATGATAAAAACGTTTATAAGAAAAACATTAACCGACTTCAAAGAAAATCATTAAAGAGCATAAAATAAATTTAAGAAGCACTAAAAAGGATAAATTAATTATATCAAGTGCTAAAGCAATACTACTATCAACTTTAAAAGAAAACTGAAATTGTGCCAAGTCACAGAAATTATTATCTGTGACTAATATGGAGTTATCAGTTAATGGTAATTTTATTACCCACTAAGTTGTTTCGCTTGGCACAGCCTTCAAAAATTTTTAATGATAATAGTAACATTTTTAGCGTTTTATAAAATTATTTTCATCTTTCTAGTGCTTTACAAAATTATTTTTTTCTTCTTTAGCGCTTTTATTAAATCTGTTAATATTTATAGACTTCCATTTTATGCTATGTATAAATGTCGGTTTTGTCCTTTAATGCGTCCGTCTATTGGCAAGTATCAGAGTAAAAATGGTAAGAAATATTGAGGTGCGGTTTCTTGCAAATGATTCTGCGTCCCAAGAATATGTTCCATCTCTTACATTAACTGTCTATTCAAACCAGAAGTGATTCAAATTAGTCATTTCCGGTTTCAACGTTTAACGCCATAAAACGAAAACTGTAACAGATAGGGAGAAGCGGATTTTTGCAAACGATTCGGCCTTTCAAGGTAACGCATCATGACTATCCCAAAACACACTAACAAAAACGAAATTGGTTGAAATTTACTACTACTTCCGGTTTCAATACTGATTTTCGTAGACCAAAAACGGTAAGAGATGTCAAAACACAGTATTTTCCAGTTGACTCAAGAGTATGTTCTATTTCCTCCCTTAACTATCTGTTCAATCTGGAAGGGTTCAAATTAGTGATTTCCGTTTTTAACTTTTAAGGCATAGGACAGAAACAGTAAGGCATAGTAAATAATGGCTTTTTGATATATATTCAGTGTCCGATGAATAGATTCAATCTTTGATCTCATTAATTTATTACAACCAGTAGCTATACATGTATTACTTCAAGCTTGAGTTTTGAATTCCCATATGTAGTTTCTAAGTCTACTGTAGTTCCATATTGTGGAACGAAACTCTTGTTTATTAAAAGCTATATTTTTTCTTAGCGATTTTCTAAAGTTGATAAGTTTTCTAATGTTTATTTTTATTTTTTCACTTATTCGTAATCCCACCAGTTTAAGTACACACCTAAACTAAAGATGCGACCTAACTTGCCATAAATTGGATCGGCTTACGAAACATTTTTGATTCTTCAATTCTATCTAAGCGTTACGGAATTATAAGTGAACATACACACTCAAGTACGGTATTAACACTGTTACTCTCTGAGGATTCCCATGATTTCCGAAGATTTACTCTAAATATTAATGAAATTTTCACAAGACCGCCACGGAAGTATGAATGAGGAAAGAAAAATCATCAAAATCCGTGCACTTATATCGAAGTTGTGGGTAAACACACACAATGAAGTTATAAATTACGATATTCTGCATTTGTTGAGGTGATTCATGGTTTAGGCCCAAAGACTATTATTAGATCCTAATTAAATTTACTTCAGATCATCGGAAAAATATGTTCTTTTAAACAAACAAACAAAAACGGAGAATCAAAATCGGCATATTATCTATGTCGAAGCTATGCGTAAATAAACACAATGAAGTTGATAAATTACTGTATTAACATTGCACCTATTGGAGTGTTTCATGGTCCTTGTCAGGGATCGGCAAATCCCCTTTTCTGGGTGCGTGCCCACATCAAAAGCACCGGTTAAGCCCGCAGATACTGTAGCAACGCAACGCCCTCTAACCTGATTTTTTAAATGATTAACTTAGCGTTTTGAATACCAGTATACTAGTGGTATTCTCTAGTATTCAGAAGGAAATCTTGTTAATTGGCATTATTGACTAGGTAATTAGTTTCGATTACTGGATCTCAAAATTCGTAATCACTTGTTAACTTTCTCTATTGATAAGAGCAATTTAACGAATTGCATGTAGTATTCACATTTAAATCATCATTATAGGTATTCTGCCATTATTGACAGGTCACTTATGCAGTTGAGAAGCTTCCATGCTCCACGGTCTTTCCTTAATCTCTTCTCTTCATATACGATTTTTCGTTCATTAATTCATCCTGTTTTAATCTCCTTCTCCCCTCCTTCTCTTTCATGCCACCATACCCTCCAACACGTCCCTCATGACACATTTCCTTCTTAGCCAATGTCCCAACCCGTTTCTCTTCTTCTTCTTCTTAATAATATCTAAAAGTGTTCTTTTCTCACCCACCATTTCTAACACTCTCTCATTCGTTTTCCGCTTGACCCAGCTAATTTTCTCCATTCTTCTCAACACCCACATTTCGAAAGCTTCCAGTAGTTTTTCATTATTTTTGCTTAGTTACCATATTTCTGACCCTCAACTATTTAAATAAATATGTAATAAGCATACAGGTGTTTACTACATGAATGTTTATTAAATATGTCTTTCTTATATTTTTGTCTTCCTTTTTCTCACATTTTTAGTTTGCTAGGTTTACACGGTAATATGAATATCACATTATAAACCTAAAAGTGTATGTGCGTATCACTGCTGAAGAGGACGTAAAATTATAAATAAACATAATTGGGACAGATTCTAATCTAATACCATTGCCCTCCTGTTTTTATACGTGAGGAACAAGAATCAATTAAGAAAATATAGTGAAAATATTTTATCTTCACTGTAATTTCTGTTTACAAAAATGGGTTGTCACTAGTTACAGAAAATAAAATAATTTTGAGCTAATACAATAACCTCTATGAACTATACGAATAATCCGTATAATAAAACATCAAACAAATAATTTAATGCAATATTGAACCACTGTGACACTAAGTGACAGTTTATTGATTTACGAATCACATACAAATTAAAGTAGAAGCAATGGCAGTTTTTTTTTTTTTTTTTTTTTTTTTTTTTTTTTTTTACAATTTGTACTGACACGGTAACATTAAAATTAAGATACGTATAGGACCCATACACGGTCCACGGTTTCTGCAAACAAGGCTGTTTGTGCAAACCACATCGAACTCGTTCGAAAATTGTTTACACGAACATGATGTTTGCGTAAGCATGTGGACCGTGTATGGGCATGTTTGTGCAAACACGAGGTTTATTTCCGAGTAGGAAGCCTAGTGTACAGACGCTTGTTTCTTGCGATATCTCGTCAATGAATAGGAATCAAGAATTCTGGAGAGAATTTATTGAACTTTATCGAAATTTAACTGAACTGTAAAAGGTAAGGAGTAAAGATTATAAAAACAGGAATCTGAAAAATGCGGTATATGAGAAATTGGTGGATAAAATGAAGAAAATAGATCAGAAGGCGGATAGAGAGTCAGTGAGGAATAAAATCAATTTTCCAGTATTTCACCACATGTAGTTGAATCCATTCGTTAATAATTTTTATAGTCCACAGTCGAACTTATCTCAAGCTCGGATATTAAATTGTGATGATTAAACTTAGACCGTTTCTTGAACCACTCTTTCATCCACACCCTCTTTTTCCGTTTTAGTTTCGCAGGTCTTTCCGCTTCCAAAGTACAAGCAATTACTATCGCTAAACAAGCTGCTTCAGTCACATGTTTAGGCGATCAAAATCAAAATTGAACTGAAGTTTGTGCAAACAGTTGAACCGTGTATGGCCGAATGTTTGCGCAAACACAGTGTCGAATGTTTGCGAACTTGTCTTGCATTGGCTTTCTTCAAGTTATAAGAAATCAAAAGATCCATGATACAAAAGTCCGTCAATGAATCCTATCTCATGAACATCAATACAATCAGAACTCCTACATTCACTTCCCTTACATCTGCCTGTGTATTATAGTTCCACCTTCTCGATCTACTTTAATTAACTCCCTTGTGGCGCCGTGGCTATATGATTAACGTATGTGTCTTCGGTGTAGGAAGCCTGGATTAGATTCTTGGGTCCTCATTCCTTAATGGTTGCCAGTTACCCAGATATACAGGATGTTTCAAAACAATACCGACAATGTTTGGGAGATGATTCCTGACACCAAGATAAAAAAAAAATGTTTATATAAACCTATGGAGAAAAGTGCTTTGTTTTACATCTAGGGATGTCCGAAAATGTGGAAAATCTCCACTGCAGCCCATGTTATTAGGAATACAAGAAATGTGTAGTAGTGGAACCGTGGATTCACATCAGCCTAAGCTAAGTCACACATATGCTATCCAAAAATGCGTATTTCAGCAATATGGAATGTGTGCACTAGATAATTCCCAGACATGGTTCCAACAGAATTTAGAGATATCTTCTGACTTAAAAGTGGGTCCAACATAGACAAAGGGTAAGCCTTAATAGCAGGAATACAGAGTATGTCAGCAGGAAGTCTAAAGTATTAGGGGATGCTAGCTTCATGGTTCCTTGTGATTGGAGTAGTGCGTGCTGGGATGTATTGATTCACCATATAATTCATGTTTTTATACGTATAAGCGTCAAATAATCTCTCTAGTCGCGATGGTGGCCTACAAAACTTACGGCAAAACTACATCGATGAAGAGAAACAGTGACCGCGAGAAAACTCTCATTGACAGATTTTGGTGGACATTAAACCAAATAGTGATTCAGAACAGTCTTACAACGTCAATGCAAATGACGGATAAATTCAAGCATCATCTCCGACAACCTATGTCGACAATCATAATCCGCTGCGAGTTTCATAACACAGCCATAAGAGGTCGGATTGTAGGATGAGACAGCTGATATGAGATCAGAAGTGTTTAACACGACACAAATAGTGCTGTGAGTAACCAACATGAACCGCTAATGACTGGAAACGTCTAGCATGGTCATTGTTCACCTTCGATCAAAAACGGACCATGTTTATGTGTGGCGAACATCCAAAGGAGTGTATAATTCTCAGTGTCTCCGCCCAATCGTGAAGATGGCGGCAGTTCTGTGATGCTGAGATCCGCGATATCCTAGTTTTCAGTGGGTCCTGTGCTAACTCTATTGCTTGTGATTATACGCTATTTTAAATGACCACGTGCATTATATGGTTCATAATGTCCTAGCAATGAAGCAATATTCGTGGATGATAATGCTCTCATTCAAACAACTGAAATTGTTACTGCGAGGTTTGAAGAACATCAGGATGAAGTGTTAAGCACCTTTCCTAGTCTGCGTAACCTCCGGACCTGAACATCTGTGATTCATTTCCGTCTTCATTCTCTCTCTCAAGGAACTGAGTAACGCACTGCACGGGGAATGGTGTGGTATTTCACCTTATACCATTCACGACCTCTATGATTCCATTCAAATCACATCAGAGCTGTTCCGAGTGCGAAAGGTGGCTGAACACCATATTAATCTGGTAAGTCGCGTTTTCATAGTGTTTACATTAAATTGATAAGTATCTCATTCAGGGGTAAAAGTGTTGGGGACGCGGGTGGACGACGTTCTCCCACATCCAGAAAATATCTATGGGTCCTTCCACTTCCTAAAAAAAATACAATGGGCAAAGATAAGCACGGGGGACGTAGTGACGTCATGCGTCCCCCTACCTTTCTGATCCACTGTTACCTCTGTTTGTATTTTCAAATTGAATTATTACCTTATACCTAAAGTGGTATTTATTCTGTATTCTTCTCTCTTTTCCTCTCAACAGGTAACCGTACAAAACAATGGAAAATAAAACAATCGTATTCTGTATTCTTGCATTTTCCACTTTATGTGTTCTGTTTACGGGTTGTTCAGCCGTCACAAATGGAGGTACATTTACTATTCAGCTGGTTGTGAACGGACATAAGAATTCGTCTGGAGTTTGGGAGAAAGATGTGAAGCTGAATTATAATGGTTCAGAGCCACCAATTGATTGGAACGTTGATTTTACGGACAATACTGGAGATGATGAATATTCTTTTACCGTAATTGGTGTAGTACAAGGTGAGTTATTCTGAAAATTATTCCAAATCTACTTCAACTAGTTTCATATTTGCGAAGAAAGTGAAAAAATGAGTGTATGGCTGTATTTTATTTCTTGCCCTGTGTAAACGAGATAGTGTTTTTCTGTTTTCACTTGCATAATTATCCGTATATCACCCGTATTGGTTAATATTAACATGAGGATACGCAGACGGCAGGTAATAAATATAAAATAAACGAATTACACGATATGAAACTAATGAAGAAGATAGCCTCGGTCATCATTGTAGAGTGAGTAGTAAGGGAGGAAACCTTGTACTGGATTATATGAAGGTTCGTAGTAAGACTGCATCCAGTTCACAAGGAATACATGCTTTATTAATTACATATATTCAGCCATAGGGGACAGAATGGGATGGCAGAATTATTATCGGTTTCTTCTCAACAAAGGGGATAAGAAGGTTTATGTGCCTTGTTTATCACTCATTTACACCTACAACACATGCAATTGATGTACTCTTACCTAGGGCCACTCCAGAAGGTGCAAAACTTTGAAAATGGGATTTTTTGAGACAAACTTTGAAATTCCTTCATTTAGGGCTTTAAAGTGAAATCTAATCTAACATCATTTTGTATGCGTTGTGAATTCACCATTTGGTTCCACCCCAAGATCCCCATCTTTAGAATCTTAGGGCCTTATGCAGAGTCGTTTTGAAGCGCGATTAGTGCCACACTAAAGAGTTCGACTAACATAAGTCTCCTGCAGTACTCAGTAGTTTAGTATGACGCTAATCATACGTCGAAACGACTCTGCATAAGGCGGTTAGCGATTAAACTTTAAGTTAGCGTTACAGCGTGATAAATCAGTGTTGCTAACTCACTGCTAAAGCAGTTACAGTGTTTGAGTGGAAACCTCAACCCTTAAATCTAACTTTACAGTGTTCATACAGTGATAGGTATGAACACTGCTCCGACTACTAGTTGAGAACATTGAAAGAAAAGTAAAGCAGGATAGGAAATTGGCGGGAAAGTCAAGTGACAAGGACTTTTTACCAGTCAGTTCTTCAGAAAAATAAGTAAGAAAGTAATGAAAGAATATTATGCTGAATACAGTATTAGTTACTTTTGTTATTTTCTCAAGAGTGGGGAAATGAAACCAGTTAAAAGTTCAAAGGTAATACTTCTGCACAATAATAAATATATTTACATACCTATAGAAATTAAATAAAAACATAAATATAATGAATATTTTACTACAAAAATTGAGTGTAAGAAAGTGAAACTGAGGAAGGGCATTTTTCGGTAAGCTATACTAGCATAATCTTTGCTGTATGGAAATTAACACCGAATTTGTGAATATGGAACCTTTCATTTTCCTGACATTGCCCGGCATACATATGAATCCACCAATAGTGTCGTCTGCCAAAATTCATCTCTGAACTTAGACTAATTCTGTTATAGGATTCCCATTTCTCTACGCGTGCTTCATAGGAAAATTTATTTCGTAACCCACTGGGAATCGCAAGAGCTTCACCAAGCATCGCAAGCGAAGGCGACGAGTAGCACAGTTAGATTTCGAAGGTGAAGAGGCGGGCGCTATTTGAAGTCCCAGAACCTTAAAACACTTTAAACTTAAATAAGTACATATTAAGTGTTAGTGATAGTTGTTTTCACTATGGAGTATTACAGTTATAGCTTTATTATTTGTATTAATAAAATTCCTTAAACATTAGTGATTCTTTGATAAAAATAGATTTTAGCTATATAATTTCCATTTTTCTGTTGAGATATTCTCAATTTAATTTCTGCACATTCCTTGTAGAACCGAAAGCTCTATTAATTCCGTAATGTTCAACTTTTATTACTGACTTTTTTTCATTTCATCATTATTGATTAATAGTTTCATTTTTAATTATTTTGAATTGTATGTTACTGTTATTAATGTTTAATATTTTAACCGTTTATATATTATATAGCAATTATGATAAAGTGGGTATTACTTATTGAATTTCAGCGGGACCTTTCCCCTCCTATAACTTAAGCAGATACAGGTTTAATCTGGACGCTCAAAACTGGACCACTGCCAAAAGAATATGTGAATCATCTGGAGCACACTTGGCTGTAATCAACTCTGACGAAGAATCTGAAGCACTGGCCTATCTTTTCGATCAATTTCCAAGCATTCCAAATGCAGCCAATAGTAGATTCGCTTATATAGGATTTAATGATATAAAAATAGAAGGGAAGTTTGTAACTGTTCTAGGTAAGTGTTATTAGGAATCATAAAGTCGAATAGGAAATTATCATAAAGCAGAATAAGAGGTACAATTGAATCAGTAGTTTTGGAAAAGTCATGAGTCAGGAAGCTAAAATTATGAAAACATGGGAAAAATGATTTTTGAAAATCCTGATAGACATAACTCACATGAAATGATGGACCTCTGTTTGAGAAAGTAGAATTTTCTTGTCATTGTACGAAATGAACAACTTGTTGTGAGGAATTCCAAAATAAATAGATAAAATGTTGGACTAAAGCAAAATCTAAATTATCTGACTCATGACCTTTTCAAAACTACTGATTCAATTGATCTTATATACAGATAATTAACAAATTTCCAGATAGGGGAGAGTATGGCAAGATGAAATACTTAAGTTGTGATTACATACATCGCAAATTTAATTATTTATTCATCAAAGGTTTGGGTATGGACACTAAGTTTCCCCTCTAATTTGGACAATCTAAAATTTGAATTGCAGTCATGGAGGAAGCATTCGTTTATACATACAAGCGATCATTGAGCAATGAGTATGATGTTCATTGATGCATATAAAAAATTCACGAACACCATTTAAACTTTGAACAATTTTATGTAGTTACTAATTAATATATAATGTTTTGATGTTCGCTTTGATCGGTGTTTTGATATTTGTATGTTTCATTGTAGAGCAGAATGTTACCAAAATCTATTATATCACCTCTTTGGTTGGATTGAAGTTTAGCGCTCCTTTCAACGCCGAAGCTATATGAAATGTGCACCAACAGGGTAACATAGAATCCGAACTACATGCGCTGCCATTTAGAATCTAACTTAAGTCTCCTGCAGCAAAGACGTACACGACTCGTGTATACACTAGTCCCGGGTTTGATTACAGATGGAACAGGATTGAAATCATTATGTAGATCGGATTCCACTTTAAATTGTGGTTGCATCTCATAGAATGGAAGCTGAAAATAGACGCTAAACTCTAAACTTCTACCCCCCCCCCCCTAAAAAAACATATAGCCACGAAGAAGCTCATAAATATTTTTGGGACGTATTATTAAGCAGTTGAAAATCTCACAAATGCTTACTATTTTGTACGTAGTAAAAATGTAAATTGTTAGTACTTTTTATTGTCACATTTTTCATATCGTAAAAGAAATAGAGGCTATATTCTGCTGTATATTGAATATCGTTAATAGTATATCGTTCATAGAATACTAAATAACAGTTCTAAATACTGAATGAACAGCGGTGAATTGGAACAATATCCATTGCGATATAACTAATATAATGCTACATGTAGCAACATATAATACTGCATATAATACTACTTAATGCTACATACTTTAAACATATATTAATCGCAATATTTATTCTGAATAACAATCATTTACAAGTAGAATTTACAAGAAAAATAACCTACTTATTTGTTTAAATATCACCCATCTCCACAGTTTCCCTAACATCCGTAAATATCAACATATACCAATAATACGTTACTTTTACTTCAGGTACTTCATTACAAGATGCAGGATTTGAAAAATGGTCAAAAGGAGAACCGAGCAATTATCATTATCCTTATAACGGAGAGCTCTGGGATGAAGATTGTGGATCCATAAATAGAGAAGGTCTCCTTAATGATATGCTCTGCCCAACGAAACTGGCTTATATTTGTGAATTTGAAGATGCAAAGACCAGTACAACTACATCAACAACTGTACGAACAACCACAACTACTACAACAGAAGTAGAAGCAACAACTACGTCAGATGCAGAAACAACAGAAACGGTTGCATCAGAAACAACAGCAACATCATCAGCAGCAGAAGCAACATCAACAGAAGCAGCAACCACAAAATTAGAAGAAACATCAGCAACAACTACATCAGAAGACACTTCAGAAGAAACAAGTGTGTCACCAGAAGATGGAGATAAAGTAACAACAACAGTAATTAACGATGAGTCCGTGTTAACTGTTAGTCCTACAAGAACAAAGGGAAAGGCAACCAAAGAAAAGAAGCATAAGTATTCAATGATCTAATAATTTCATCTATACCTCAAAATTGTCATTATATCTTTACCACGTCAATATTTATTGCTTTATAAGCTATAATTGCCAAAGAGAATTAATTGTGCTGTGCTTCACTTTAAACCGTTTCATTTTACGTAACTTTCTGATCAAGCTTGACTCCAAGTTCTTAGCAACATTACTTATCCTTTTATTTTGTTTCTGTTTAATCAGTAGGTTTACTTTTATTATTTTTCCTTTATGTTGTTTCTCCTTTATTCGTTACAACGTATTGACTAGTAGATATATTTTTCTCTGCTCTTTCATTACATCTTCTAATAACAATGATACATATTTTTAATTAAAAATAAATGTATTCTCCATACTCACATTCATTAGGGTTTAAGATGGAAATAGTTCACTTAGCGGTTTTGAATTAATTATTCTAAAGTTTAATTTTTAGCACCAATGTTGCGATTAATTCCTGTATTATGATATCCTACAATCATGATATCTATATCTACAATTACACTTTTTTCTCTACAAATTTAAGCATGCTGTCAAATGACAATGCGTAACTGCTTCAGAAGACAGATATTATGATAACAGAATCTAAACTACTGTGTACACAAACCCTTATTGAAATGAAAAAAAAAAAATATAGAATTTTGTAATAATAAGTTTAGCCTCCAGCCTTTGTTTTGCAATCCCCTTGTTCTTCTCTGTAAATTGCAAACAAATGTGACTCTTCATTGGCCAAGTAAAATCTTTGTTCCAAGTCAAAACATTAAAATTGTATACTTAATGTTGCATTATAGTATGAGTTTTTAAAGAGGCGTAAGTGACAAGATTTTTTAAAGACTGTACATGGTGATCTTCTGTCTTGTTTTTTGAAAATATTATAGCAGATTTACTGTAGAAATTATCACCTCACTCGGCCACATGTGTTGTAAATAAAAATTTATTAATAGCACCATTAGTTTTAATCACTATGATGCAGATTGTAAATATAATATGTTTCACAATTTATAGTGTATTAGTAAAATTATAAATGTAGCAGAATAATGTATATACTTTGTAATCTTTCCTAAAATGTGTATTCCTGTTAAATAAATGTATTTTATGTTAAATCAATGAATTACGCTGTAACGTATTTTAAAACGTTAAGCATTATCAATAGTTCCACTGATCATTAGTTATAGTGTTCTCATAAGTTAATTGCATTTTGTTAACAAAAAAATGATTTCCTGTGGCTGAATGTTTAGCCTAATTCCCTTAGCAAATTTGATAATGAAACGGGATTATGCCTAGAAAAATATGATGAACTGTGTTGAGATATAAGAAAGAGATACATAAAGAGAAACATGCAACTAGATTTGCACATAATCTCAATAGATAAAATTGTGAAGAATTCTTAAATTTGATAATTACAATTCCTTTAAAAATTGATTCTTAACGTATAGAACGAGCTCAGATGGAGCTGAGGATAGAGAGCAATAATCCAAATTTACTGATACACGACTTGTTAAAGAACGAGATAACGATCGTTGAAATGGAGATCACAAATAAAACCATTCTTGCCAACACGAACCTTACCAAAAATCGTGAATATACACTCTTAGCGAACGAGTAGGCATTTAGTTATCCTATCTAAAGGTGGAGATAGTTCTCATAGTGATGCCATGCGAAGATCTGACAACGAGGTATTTGAATAAGTACATCACCAAGTTGGACACTAACAAACAGCAGTGTGCTTATATACAAGCCACTTTGCTGAAGTGTACACTTGGTAGTGTGATGATTGATCACAAGAAAGGCGCAATGGGGATAGACATCTCTGAGGTGAGATTGAGAGCTAGGTTGGCGACCACCGAAGTTGACGTCAACTGGCAGTCAAGACCCAGAATCGCATTGACTTGCTGCAAGATCATATATATAACAGAGTAAAAATGGTGAAGTATTATTTATTTATTTTGTTTTAGTAAAACACAGAGAAAAATGTGCCAAAGGTTTATTTTCAAAATGGTAATAAGAACAAATGTTCCTCATGGAATACGGCTACAAGCAACGGCGCAGACTTTCCAAAATTTATGTGGGTGCATATCAATGGCATGACTTGTTAACCTACATGTTTACATGGAAGTCTCGATGATTGATTTATTTTTAGATAAAATCTTTTATGAACACTGTCATAAAGGGCTATACTGTGATAAAGTAAAATATGCCGGTACCATAAGTTGAGCTGCCCTACCTCAGTCGGTAACACAGCTGACTTACACGCAAGAGAAATGGGTTCAAACCCGGGTCCAAACTAAAAATCTTGTGGGTTTACCGCACCCACAAGAGTCGGCGCACATGACTTCAAGGAAACTTAGGAAATTACAGAACAAAGCAAGGATGAATCATATGAAATATAAGCAAACTTGGAAATTAAAATTGTATTTGAAGATCTCAGAACTTAGAAAAGTGGTTGAGAGAAAATATTTCAAACAAAACAGGGAGTATTAAATTTAATGAGTAACACAGATCTTCTTTGACGTAATCTTAAAGAACTTTTCAGAATGTTTCAAGCATTCATACCGGTAATAATTTTATTGATGACGCATGTGTAACACAGACGGTTTAAAGATATATATGAAAATCATTTTAAAGTATTAAAATAGTCAGTATTGTGATGTAAATATGAAGCGCAGAACTGTAGGTAGAGTGTTTTCAAAATTTGATAAATATACCGAGTATTAGCCTTCGGCTAGCTGAGGACTTCACTCCAAGACACCCACATTTGCTCGGCCTACGGCCTCGCATTTCTCATATCCCTGACATAACTCTAATCTTGTGGGGTTTCGAGGGAATCTGACCATCTTATCATAATAATTGCAAGCCTACTATTTTTTCTCCTTGCCTTTTTTCTTCTCTTCTAGAGCAAATAGGCTATCAAAAAACGTTGAAAACTAACGTTTTATTTTAAATGAGTAGTCAATATATCAAATTTCATGTCTAACATTAAGAGATTTCGATATACGGACACTTTAAGATAATAATTACTACCCCTCTTCTTCCTTTCTCAGTTGAATTTCCAAAAATCTTCCCTAATGAGATCTTACGTCACAAATCTTATTTCCTGTCCAAATTTTGGCCTGGGCGTTAATCAACCAATCAGTCAGTCAGGACTACTTTTATATAGAGAGACTAGCTTTCGGCAAACTGGGAAATTCGCTCCCAGACCTCCCCATTTGCTCGGCCTACGACCTCGCACTTCTGATATCCCTAATGTATCTCTACCTTAAATGATTTCGAGATATGGCCATCTTATTATAATAATTGCAATCCCTACTCTCTTTATCTTCAGAATTGTATATTTGCAAATACGTCGGTTATACGTAGCAGATTTGGCGTGGGTCAATGAAAACTTGATCCACGAAACACTGACCCACCAGCCATCATGACCCACTCTGACCCACCAGCCATCATGACCCACTCTGACCCACGACCCACTGTGACCAACCATGACCACCCACCCACCGTGACCCACTCTGACCCACCACCCACCATGAACCACTCTCATCCACTGTGACTTACCAAAATCCATCATCATCAACTCTGACAAATGATCCACGGCCTCTTCTCTACTGAGAGTTTACACTTGTAATAAAAGAAGAATGTAAAATTGTCACTAATCGGAGTTTGAATTTCTACGGTCAATCGCTCAAGCACCACTCTGTTACAATAACGGTGCATCTTACCTTTACGATATAAAATGGTAAAGTGTTTGTCAGTGTAGAAATTGAAGCACTTCGAGGTGGGGGAAATTAGTGAGTGCCTAAAATATACTTGTACAGTCACGTAAGAAAGTATTCTTTAGTTGACAAAATTTCTTATCCTAAGAACTCAACAAAAAATAATCTATTAGAGTACCGATTTTGGCAAGTTATCAAGTTATAACTATTCTAAGGATAGCAACAAAAAGATCCAAATTAATTCATCTGTTCCCGAGTTATTAACAATAGAAAATTTGTCAACTGTCAAATGCTATCTCTCCCATTTGTACTAACTAGTAAGAGAGTATTCTTGCAGGTGTTAATTTCTCAACGCATTCCTAAAGAAACTTCTATTCGCAGGAAAATACCCCTGTACAATATGGAAAAGGTTATGGTTTCTCAGTTCACAGTAATTTTCTCACAAAAGACTTGAAAAATCAGTTTTTCATAGCGTATGAAGGTGCTCGGGTATCCTCTGTGAAAGCATCTCCGTAAAGTATGCTCATAATTGTAATTTGTGTAATCACCAAAACGCCATGTTAAATTTAAGTTACAAATATGCATAGTTGCAATTATTATGAATATTTATTCAAAGAAGTTTACTTTCTAGCTTATAAAAAACAAACAAGAGACATTAAAAATTAGGTAAAAAGTTGAATAACACAAATAAGCCATTAGTAATACAAGTATACATTTTCCGTAATTCGTAATTTGCCACCTTAAAACAAATCTGAAATCAGGTTTCTTTCCTGTCAACGTAAATTATCAGCAGCAGAATGATGTCCATCCTTCAGCCAAGAGATAAGTAGCTCATCTATTTTGAGCTTGTCTAGCGGTGGGCCATTAACATTGATGAACAACAAGTTAGACAATGTTTGAGCACTTAGTCTATTTCTAATATCAATCATCTGTAAATTCATAAGGGAAAATCCCCGTTCGCACTCTGTCGTGGAAATTGATACTTCTGCCCGATTTCTGCAACTCCTCATCTACAATCTGCTTGTTAGACTTGAGTCTGATAACGATTTTTCTCGGTCAGTTTTGAAATACTCAGCAAGAAGTATCATCTCTCTATCACCATACAACATCTTTTCCATATCGACCATGTCAGTTGGCAATGTCGACAATGTCGGGGAGAACAGAAACTTCATCTACCACACCTTCGATAAGGAATTTTGTGCATAAATTATCAATTAAAGCCTGATAAACTGATGATTTCTTATTTGTTTATAAATTTATTTTTTGTAATACACATGAAGGTTTGATGTCATTACCAAGAATTTTTGCTTAACTAATATAAATCGTTTTTGATCATTTTTACAAATCAACTCACTACCAATTTTCCATATATAGAAAGTCCCCCCTCCCCTCCATTATAAAGGATAATTTCTTAAAAAATGCTAGGACATATTCCGTTTATTGTCAATAAAAAGTTAATACGCTGAATTTCAGCTCCGTAAGTTTAACGGCTTGCGAGATAATCAATTTGTTTTTGCAAAAATTCGGATCCTCACTACCTCCTTAGGATATGTATTATAATGAAAGTAATATAACATCCCAGTTTGGATTAAGGCCTAACTATATACCAAAAGTCATTTCACTTGACTTTGCAATTTGCCCGTGATGATCAGACACACATAGTTACATTCAATTTTTTATATAATAATTTATATATTACAGTAATTCTAAAATGTACTTTTTCCCAGTAGTTAGCTTCTCTAAAAACTCCAGGTCTCGAAAGCCAAATAGTAGTATAAGTCACATTGCTATTATTACAATTACAAATATCAATATCCAAAAATGCCTGAAGTTCTTTTTTCACTTAGAAATACTCACCTCAGGTAAATATACAGAAACAAATGGAAAAGGAAGGGAAATGAAGGTCTTGAAAGTAAAACGTAGACAAATTTACCAGTCTTCAGAATGAGTGAGCAGAGTGAGTCGGTAGGTCAGACTGAATCGGTGGGTCGCAGTGGGTCATGGTGGGTCGCAGTGGGTCACGGTGGGTAGTGGGTTACAGTGGGTCACATGCTGTTGAACCACGATCCACTAACCCATTCAGAAAACTTGACCCACCAACCCACTCCATCTCTGATACGTAGACAAACTCATGGCTATCAAACGTTATTAGAGAGAATAAATAGAAAAAAAGTATGCGATAACATATTGAATACAAAGGAAAGTTTGAAATTAGGTGAAATTTATAGTAATTCATTATTTAAAAAAATAGTGAGGAGAACGAAAGCAATAGCAATGTTTGAGAAAATTGTTAATACTAAAAATAACACTGTGCAACAAATTTAAACTTTTTTTCTGTCCTTCAAATGAAATTATGTGATTTTAACTAAATGACAGGTGCTGAATTCATTGGTAGAAACCAAAATGTTCCATCACGTCAACGTTTTTGTTGTATAGACCACAACATATTATACGAAACGTACATGCTTGCATATATTTACTTTCTAATGTAAACTAGGAAGCCGTTTTACACTAATATTATTTTGTTGACTTACCCTTTAAAATATTTTCTTTGGTCGCTTACGCTTGTGGACATCTTCTCGACTCTCTCTGATGATAGATCAACAATATTCAGCAAGCATACTTTCAGTCCATTTTCCACTGTAACGCTTTTCAAATGTGGCAATGCCCTGATGAAACCGTTCTCCGTGTTCAACAACCCAAGCTTGACATGTAATGGTGACAAAAAATGCATCTTGAGGTTTCACAATTGGTTTTCAAGATATGTTCTTGGTGCCACGAATGAAATCTTGGCTTTGAGGCCAGTATTTACGGACGTAGTGGTTATCTTTGTCACGGCTATCCAACTCAAATAAAAACACTGGCGGATCCAAGGGACGGCGGAAAGGGCAACCTCAAAGATTTTTTTTTTTTTTTTTTTTTACTTCCACCATTTAGCGTTGGGAAATACAAATGTCTGTTCCCGACCGATCCAATCTGTGTGACAAGCCTAGCAGAATCTAATCAAAGTGTGTGGTACTTAATAGTACCCAATACAGACAATTTATTTGAATGGTGAATACTTCTTTCCCTAGTTTCTTGAGGCAGTCACCAAAAGCCCTAAAGGAGCAAGGATATGATTCATTTGTTGGACAAGCAGCTGTAGGAAGGAGGGTAAGACGGTTCACTCTTTGAACTAAAAATTTATATCTTAAAATTGTGTCCTAGAAAAAGGATATGGAACTGGAATCTGGGTACCGAAACTTCAATTACCTTTACCTTGAATAAAGAGAAATATAGAATCTTCAGCGCTCCTTACCGAAATGCTCTCTGAATCTGAGATGAGACTTTTCGGTTGGTTGATTGATTGGTATGTCTTTACGTCGTTTGTGAAAATCGTGGCTTTCCAGAACGAGAGCTAGAGTTTAAAGTTGGATCTGAACCACTGTAATGAGTTCGATGCTCACTCACCGGGAATCAAACCACAGAACCTCATACATCAAGGATCAAAGGTATACGTTCGATAGCTACTAGACCAACATAGAGAGCCGTGACTTTTGGGGTTCAACACTGAAACATTAGGAAGGAACCAGGGATTCATTGTGACTTTTAATGGCATTTCATCTTTTCTTGGAAAATAAGCTGTTATTGTAATTCATATATAAAAGACAGTTCTGAGTGAATAACTTATCTTCGCACAAGCCAAACCGCTAGAAACTTAAAATTCGGAGAGTAGATAAGATTTGTGACGCAGAGTATCAATAAGGAAGGATTTTTTGGAAATTCGAAATGGAGTGGAAATTATTTTAATGAGATGATAATCTCCTCGAATCTCTTAACGTTAGAGACTTGAAATTTGGTATCAGGATTTTTCATTTAAAGTAATTTTACACGCTTTTCAACGTTTTTGGATAGTTTAGTAAAATGGGGGGGAAAGAGGTGGAAAGAAAACGGGAGAGGGATTGCAATTATTATAATAAGATATCAATATATAATTCAATACATACTTCAGCGTTTTTGATATTTTACCTAGAAGGGAAGGAAAGGGGTTGGATTATTATTATTATTATTATTATTATTATTATTATTATTATTATTATTATTATTATTATTATTATTATTATTATTATTATTATTAAAGATGCCCATATCTCGGGATCCTTTACGGTTAGAGGCATGAAAGTTGGTCATTTGATTTTTCATTTAAAATAATTAAACATGTGTTTGAGTGTTTTTTTTTTTCACTTAACGTAAAAGGGAAGGGAAAATGTAGGGTGGTTCGGTAAAATGTCTTACGAGGTGTTTGAATTTCGTGACAGAGTTTTAGCACAATCCATCCAAAGACATATCGTGTCATCGACAGATTTGACAGAACAAGAAAGAGCGTGCATTTGAGTTTGTGCTGTAACTTTCACAGAGATGGACTGTAAGGTGACTAAGGCCGTTGTGTGGTTTCTGCGTCGCGGATTTCAACTCGTGGGTATTCCCCGAAAGCCATGAGTTTGAGTCTAAAGTTGAATTTCTTAGATGTATCTGAATCGCAAACAAAATCAAGAAAGATAAGCGAACTCGAAAAAGATTTGAAATTGCATATATATCATATAAAATTTGTATATACAGGGTGTCCATAAAGGTCGTTGCCACCCCGTGTATCATCGAAACAACTGCGAAAACGTAAAAAAAAAAAAAAAAGACGTCCATCATTATTTTAAGGGGCATGAGTTTTGAGCCCCTATAAAAGGTAAACGCCAGACACCCCTATATAGGGGTACGTGGGGTCAACTTGAAAATTTTAAATAGCAAAGGGGATCGAGTAATATACCGTTGGAAAGGACTCGACAAGAGAAATATTTACCCGAAAGTTTGAAGTCCCTATGTTGACCCCATCCAAAATCGTAGGGGTTCACATTTCGTGGTCATAAAGTCCGTTGCCACCCAGTGTATCTTTGAATCGACTGTGAATATAAGAAAACGCAAAAAAATACAAATCCATTATTTTAAGGGGCTTTTATTTTGAGTTATAAAAGGTCCATCCCAGATCCCCAGATAGGGTTACGAGAAGTCTTTTTTTTTTTTTTTTTTCATTTTATCATATTCTCAGTTGTTTCGAAGATACACGGGGTGGCAACGGATTTTACGGACACAAAATGTGAACCCCGTCCATTTTGGATGGAGTCAACATCGGGACTTGAAACTTTCGACAAAATATTTCTCTTGTCGAGACCTTTCCAACGATATATTATTCAAGACTCGGCTCCCTTTGCCATTTAAAATCTTCAAGTTGACCCCTTCAGTAAAGAAGAAAAATTGTCACTTGGATTATGTTTGAATGAGCGTATATTGTAAGGCATACTACATATGCAACAATTTTTATCTCAAGCACATGTTTGTCCTCCCCGCTGGTATTACGCGCGCCTTCGGTACACGGGATCTTGGGTTACATTCCCGGCGGAACATTGAGCGACTCAGTGGTTTGGATTCCACCTTAAATTCTAGAACCAGGTCACATATAGGCTCACTGCTGAAAAGGTACGCAAAATTTCAATAATCAAACCATACATTAATCATATTTCACCACCGTAAAAATATGGTATATCACAGTACAAAATTTAAAATTTTCCAATTTTTCACAAAATTGGTAAGTGATATATAAAAAGTAATTACAGATTTGATTTTATCATGCCAAATACATAAGAAAAACATATTTTTCATGTAAAGCAGAGATTTCGTATTGCAAAAGTGTAACCAATCAAACTGCAATTCATCGTAATATTTGGTTGTTAAATATTGGAATATCAAATTACTGTATAACAATGCAACAATTAAAATTATAGCACAATAACTCTACTGTGAAGTAGCTGTGTCTTAGATGTGAAGTGACCATGAGATAGTTGTATAAACTCCTAACTAAATTCGCTAAATTCAATTATTTTATTAAATTGCATTATCAACGACAGAATCATGAACTCTTTCAAATTCATCGGAAGAAAACTTTGATCAAGATTGTACATTCCCAGACAGCCTCTGTAAACACATATTTGTTAATAAATTCGCCTAGTTTCCTCATTGCCTTTGAACTCCAAAGTCATCATTCTTCAGCGACACAAAACCAAGGGGGACACAACAACAAGGGGTACCGTATTCGCCACGAAGTTGAGGAAGGTGCATGATCATCGGAGACAAGCAGATCCCACCATTGGAGGACGACCGACTTCATGTCTAAACAATACCATTCTGCCGGTTCATCGCCACAGACACTTTTGAGTTTGTCAGTTGAGACTAGTGTAATGAAGGTGTAAGAAGACAGCCCAAAGAACCATTATCGCAGAGACGTATCACAGAGAGAATTCGACGCCCCTAGCAGTCCAACAGGATTAAGTTCCAGTTGTTGGCTGATACCAGAACATTCAGGTTCCTCCAAGGCAAACCCTTCATCGTTCCAGATGACCAAGATGACGCCAGCCTCGTTGGAATTATCAGGATAGTGCTCTTCCTTTATTTCTTAACTACATCCTTTCTCTCTCTCACCTATTTCCCAAAACTAGTCATTTTTCAAAATTAGAAACATTTGAATTTTATTTAAATTCAACCACAATTTTGCAGTTAAGTACCGTGTTGTGCATCAGTTTGATCCCCATTTGGTTGCGTTCATTTGATAAGTATTCTGAGCTACAACTGATGGCACAGCACCGGCACACTACTACATCTCCTGAAATTAGTACAACTATGAAGATAAATTAAGTCCAAGCGTTAAAACTTCAGTCTAATGAAATAAACACAGAAATAATATCAAAAATGTTACTTATCGAATTACCGTATTTACTGGAACAAATGAAGTCCGAGCGTTAAAACTTCAGTCTAATGAAATAAACACAGAAACAATATCAAAAATTTTATTTATCGAATTACCGTATTTACTGGAACATAAACGACCCTCAAATATAAACGATCCTGTAAAAGAAATTGTGTCGGTTTAGAGAATATGTTCGTTGGGCCTATACAAACAGTATCCATTGGCTGCAAAACCACTGACTTGTTACAAATATCCTTCCAGATAGTTACTAGTACTACCTCTATCCATTCTGAAAAATAATATCCTCGAATTTACATTGACTGTTTTTGAACTGAAAATTAAACAACAGACATTAGAACTTTCCATTGACAAATTCTCAAATCACTGTTATTGTTAACAATGTTATAAAAATCAATTAAAATGCATCTACCGGTATCTCTAACGCTATTTGTCTAAAAACTTATTGTGTGATTATAAGTCCCCTGACGAATTTAAGCCCTATATTTTGAAAAAAAATAGAAGCGCCTACATTCGAGTGAATACAGTAATATGGAAGTTATTTAAAATTCGCCGTCAATAAAAAAGATATGCTTATGCATAACAGTGAGAAATTCCTATTTAATTTATACTTTCTTTGGAATCTCATCCTCGCCTGATTCTAGCTTAATAAATATAATAACCTCCGAAACATATTCAAACGACAATGGCTCTTAACCAATCGTTCAGGCAAAGCCAAATTTCTTTTTGCAAAATTAGATACAACTTTGCAAATGGAGCCCCCGTTTCTCAGCCTTACTTGTAATGGACCCTTGTTCCCATTTAGATATCCGTTAGATTCATAAATTAGTGTATAGCATATATTCAAACCTAAAAAAAGAGCGACATTTTGTCTCTGAAAAAGAAACTTCGACGTATAAAGAGTCCCTTTCAATAGTTTAGGGCCCCATCAAACCTGAATCCGGCACTGGTTAAAACTTCCGGTCTCAATATTGATCTACATAGAGTAAAAACAGATAACATAGTGATAGTTTTTATTATTTTGAATCGACTTTGCGTTCTAAGAGTAGTTATCTATGGTTTTCTCCTAAACTTCTATTCAAACCAGAAGTAGCAGAAATCAATCACTTTCAGTTTAACGTTGATCAGTATAGAGTAAAAATTAACAGATAGCGACAAGCAGATTTCTGCTATCAATTAAGTGTCCCAAAAATATATTCCATATCTACTTTAATATCTCTTCTAAAACCGAAAATGATAGAAATGTAAAGTGATTTCAGTCTCAATATTAATTCAGTATCATGCCATAAAAAACAAACTATTTCACGTGGTGTGCACGTGATGTACGTGGTTTTGTTCAATTTTAGTAGTAATTTTTAATTGTAGTCACTTACTTTTTCATATTTCAATTTATTAAATATTTATCTTTCATTCGATTTTTCTAAATAATGTAATAATAACCGCAAGAACGATTAGATTGTATGCGATCTAAAAACTCGTCAGATCATGTCCAAGCCTGGAATTCAGGGAAACCTTGATTTGCTTCAGTGCGGTATACACATTTTGAAATGCCTTTAATGCCGACTTCTGCTTTCCAAGTTATTGGTCATCAAAGTTGATTTTTCTACTTATTGCAGATTTTGTAAGGGAAAAAATCACGAATTGGTAACACATTTAAAGAAAAGAAAAAGAATTTAGGGAGAAATACGCGAAACAAACTTGCTACGTTTTAATTTGAAGTTAATATTAAGTACATTAGAAATCAGAAATTCGACGCTCTATCCTTCAGCATCTATGGCAATGTAAGCCCGTCATATATGAGGGATGACGTTCGTCGATGATCACACTACACGGGGAAGTGGAGAAGAAAGAAATGGATAATGTAATAAGGAAGTGACCTTTCCTTTATATTACCTCCCATACCGACATATGTTTCCAGAAAATCTAGGGAAACCTCTCTCAGAAGGCTGGCGTGAAGGCTTTTCATACAGTTCCGACTGAGCGTCCCCTCCGGGAATTCAACCCGCGACCTCTGGCATCAATGACGAAAGCATTAACGACTACACTGCAGTTAAGTAGACCTAAATGAAGTGTGAACTTATAAATTGGGAAAATCGATAAAGAACTTTTTTATTAGCAATCAGGAAACTTAATCGTTGAGTTATTTTCAAACTTAAAGAAAAAGTGAAATTGATAAATGCAAATATATTTCTTAAAATTAACGCATCTCTTTAAAAACATGGCTACTTGCAAAAGTTCCTTTGAAGCTCCTTTGTTGTGATAGCCGACATTAAATGACGCAGACAAAGAGACAAAGCACGGAAACTATTTCTTGTCTTTAGCACACAAACATCAGCAAAGCTATACTAATGACCTCATCGATGGCTATTTACCACATGCAGAGATAAATTTGTCTCCTTGTTTGATGTCACTGATCTCTATGACGTAAGATATGATCATAGAACTCAGGAGTGTGGATGAAAATACATGAAACAAAAAATTATGCACGTCCTACGAATTGAGAATCACAGAATGACAGGAAGCTACGGTTCACAAATAGCCTTTGCCTCCTGCTATGTACTGCCTCTCTGTGGAGCCTGTATTCACTCCCCAGTTGATGGTTTTCTGTGCAATTTGTGGTCGTAGGTGGTGGTCTTGTTATAATTAAGCTTACGTCAGTAGCAAGTATTGGGTATCAGTTAGGAACGAGAACTTCTTACAATGAAGTAAACTACGAGTAATGAAGTAAACATGTTTAACGTAGGATCACAGGCATTATTATGTTATTTTCTACACTTTGATGGATTACGGATGAAGATAACTTACCCCTAATAACTCCTATTGGTCGATCTCTCTCTCTCTCTCCCTCTCTCTCTCTCTCTCTCTCTCTATATATATATATATATATATATATATATATATATATATATATAGAGAGAGAGAGAGAGAGAGAGAGAGAGAGAGAGAGAGAGAGAGTCGACGTATTCACGATACGGCGAATGTGCAAAATCTTCATTTTAAGAAAAACGAAACTGAAAGTGGCAAATTTTGCGTTGCTTGCGAATCATTAAAATAATTATTCGAGACAAACTATATAATTTGAAATAACAGTTAGTGCCCTCTGAATAAGTAGTTAATGTGAGACAGAACACCACAGAAACAATTTTAATAAATAAAAGACCATTAAATCTGATTCAGTGTTATTTGTGGCCATGGAGAAAATTCCTGTTCAAGTGCATCAGTTGCGACCACTCATTGTTATCTGTAAAAATACCTCAAATAAACTCGCCCTTTGCGACAATGAGAAATAGTTAGGTTGAATTCGCTTCAATTCGATTCATTATGAATCTAGGATGTCCCGGGTTAGGCCTACTTATGAGACAAAAAATCAAATTTTGATGTATCTCGAAAACTACTGGACGGAACCTCACGAAACTTGGACAGCTTAATTCTCTCAGTAATTAATGCAGATATCTAGAGTAAATTTTGTGTATGTCACAAGTTTCTAGAGAAAATTAGAAAAATCAGTGTCTCAAAATAACCCCGGCTCGGGGTAATTTTGATACACCCCGGGGTAATTATGAGACACGTGATTTTCTCAGTTTACTTATGGGAATGAAACAAGGTGTAATTGTGAGACAAAGGTTTCTACCTTCTGCAAGATGTGGTGGAATAGATATATGTTTGTTCTGTTCGGTACGAAAAAAAAAAACGGTTTATTATGAAGAAAATTATGTGCAGAGCTCTTTCTAGAAAGTCTGTTATTAGTTGTAGTAGTTGGTTTGATTTTAGCGTTCCATTCACCTGCGAGGCTATATCAGACATGGACTTACAACTTAACGTGGGATCCGAAATACATGAGCTCCCACCGAGAATCGAACTTCGTTTTTTTTAAAAAAAAAAAAAAAGTATCTGATTACAGTCAGTTCTTATGCGTTGGGGTTGGAACAGACATTATTATACTGGTATTGGGAAGCAGTCATGAAACTGGTTAAGAATTTCATGACCTGGAAGCAGTCCAACTCGTGTCCCGGAATGACCGGAACAGAAATGGGGATGACAAAACATCGTCATACACACGGAGAATTTGTATGATACTATTAGTAAAACTTATATGCTTTCTGGTGGTCTAGTGGCTAGCGCGTGCCATTTTGGTTCTTGTAGTCTCGTGTTCGATTTCCGTTAAGGTTCAATTAAAACTTTACTTTAACTAGAATTTATTTTCATGAAATCATCCATCCAGCCTAAAGGGCTTAAACGTTGAGAAAAATATACGGGAAAATATTAAATACTATACATACAAAGGTCATATGCCAGTGTTTTGTAATCTATTGATAAAATAATAGAAAGACAGTAAAGAAAATCTCTTGAGAACTGAAATTGAACAATGTTTTAGCATTCATACTTAATTTGCTACTAGCGTGACACATTAAATTCAATGCACTATAAATATTACTCATAAAATTCGCTACCTGACTGTTGATAACATGGAAAATGGTAGGTATTGTTAACCTTTTAATTACGGAGCCTTTTCAAAAAATAAAGCCTGGGATACGGCGCCAATTTCTGCAGTTGCCTAGTATGTCTCCTGAATAAAACACATGCAAGTGCATATATGTGATACCCAGAAAGTTAAAAAAACAATTAGGTTTAGTGGGCAAACTGCAAGGTATCTATAAATAGTTACTTCGTATCCCAAGCCTTATTTTTAGGTAACTAAATATAGTTACTTCGTGTCCTAAAGGTTAAACATTAAACATACCACCTCGTTTTTATATCAATAAATAACTTAATAAATAAATAACAAGCCAATAACAATACTGTTAATCTACATAGCACGTACATAAATGAAAAATATGTTGTCTACCATAACGGAAAATGGTTGAACCGTTTGAAATGAATTTTATTAACGTAGTTTTAACACCTACCTCGGACTGGGTTGATGTCACGCCATTTTTATTAAATTGCGTATCCTAACAGAGGAGATGGGGTTAAAAATGCATGCCAAAATAAAATATCTAACGTTTGTGAGATGGAACTTGATATATAAAAAACGAGTGTGTACGTGTCCGACTGTGATTAGAAATTTCGGTATTAAGTAGAGAATATTGACAATTTGTATCATTTTCTCAATATTTAAGAATGATGACGTCGAGGTTGTGTCTTGTCATACCGTAATTAGATTTTGGTCCAGTCGGGTTTCTATAATTCATTAGTAAGAGATGGACATACAAACCTTTTTTCAAAATATGTGAGCCCATCTTCCGTTGTCCTTAAAAATCCGCTTTTGAGGGGAAAGAGGGCAAGTTCTAAATACGCGGTCAATATGTGAAAGCGATATCATGATTGTCTGCCCGAACATCACGAAAACCGAATGAACCGTTTGAAATGAATATTTGAATACATTTAGTACTTGGAAGAAAATGGCTAGCTGACGTCCACTGGAAACTTGACAAAACTTCGATACAATTTAGAGGATGGTTAACAATGCATAAATATAACATTTCAGGGGGAAGTGAACAGAAAGAAAGAAGTAATAGGGGATTTAAGTTTAGCATTGGAAGTAA
Source organism: Thermobia domestica (assembly GCF_964235325.1). Classification (NCBI taxonomy): domain Eukaryota; kingdom Metazoa; phylum Arthropoda; class Insecta; order Zygentoma; family Lepismatidae; genus Thermobia; species Thermobia domestica. The sequence goes on along the minus strand of NC_137456.1, from coordinate 143,790,811 downwards.
TTGAAATCAGAATGTGATGCGCGCAAACAAAAAATAACGTCTTTTTATAAAGTTTGAAGACATGATTAACAGATTTTTTCCCCAACGGATCGACTATTTCTTACACATGTCTGAAGTGTTTAAATGTGCTCTCAATTGATGCTGACTGATTGTAGTTACACTAACATTTGTTTCTTATAGTTTCATTACTAAACTTCACTGCAATTCTCATAACTTCTCCTCGTGTGTATTTCCACCTGATTTTTTTTTTTTCATTCAGGCATAATTGATCATTCTCTAAATAGTGTCCAAATTCGACAGCAGGTGACAATTTCTTACAAGAGGAAAGCAGACTTTGATAAATGAACTTCGGGTCCATCCTTCCCGAAGTAGTAGTACACATTCAAAGCGTTAATATTACAAACTGGGAGAGCACAATAGCCAGAAATAGTAGGAAAAAAGCGTCTTAAAGATTTCTACTCGTGCATATATTATACGACGTGTAAAGTTATCAAGTGACGGCGTGGCAGAGTTAGAAGCATCTACGATCCCCGTACAGAGTCCCGGGTTGGATTCCCGCTCGAGTCAACTTTTTTGTTTTTTGCTTTAACCAATAAAGTAGCTATAAAATATTAATTCATCATATGCTTATAATGCATAAAACAACAAAAATGTTCAAATCAGTTGTCAAATCTTTTAATGTTCCATGCTAAGTTGCAATAAAATGTAACCTATTCCGCGTTGTATATTGATATTACGAGTTATATTATGGTTAATACAGTCATTGTGTAAAAATGTTCTAGACGCTTCGTGTCTCTATCTGTGGACAGTGTGCGAATTACAAGGGAGATGAGAGAGAAATCCCCTTTGTTAATACTGGTTGTATGCTACAACCAGCTGCGTCATTTCAGATTTCGCTTGAGGGGGGCAAGAGCACCAACGACATAAGACTTTTACGTTTTGTATTAGTATATTAGTAGACAATCGATTAAAGTATATTTATTCCTCAAACTTTTGAGGGGCAATTGCCCCTCCAGATCTCCCTAAATAACGCCTCTGGCTACAACTGTCATGGTTTGTCATGCTATTGTCGTCTGAAGCACAATCCATCCCCACTTGCAAAAGTCCGGTCAATTCGCACACTGTTCACAGATATAGACACGAAGCGTCAAGAACATTTTTTACACAACGACTGTGCTAACCATAATACAACCCGTGGTATCAATATACCACGCGGAATAGGTTACATTTTATTGCTCCTTAACATGAAATATTCAAAGTTTTTACAACAGATTTGAACATTTCTATAATATTTTAATTGTAGTTGAGCTCCTTCATGGCTAAACGGTTAGCTTACGGTCCTTTGGCATGAGAGACCCGGGTTCGATTCCCGGAGGGAGCTCATGTGATTCGGATTCACGTTAATCAGTAGGTCGCGTCTCATATAGCCTCGCCGCTGACATCAAACTCAAAATCATCTCACCTCATCTTTAGTTGTAGTTATAAATGGCTGCTTTATTGGTTAAAACAAACAACAAAACGGCATTGACTCGAGCAGGAATCGAATCCAGGTCCCTTTGTATGGGAGCCGAGGAGTCGTGTCGTGTCATACATGCAGCGAGTTGGAATCTGTAAGACGCTTTTCCTCATTATTTCTGCCTATTGCGCTCTTCCAGCTTGTAGTATTAACAATTTAAATGTACACTACTGCCCTCGAAGGATGGTCCCGAAATTCATTTACCAAAGACTGCCTTTTTTTGCTAGTTAACTCTGGCCGGGTTTTTCTCATGTTACTTCCATACAATACACGTCCTAAGCGAGGAAAGGAGTAGGGTAAAGGCACCGAATATGGAATACTTTTTGTTTCTTCTTCATTTCTCAGAAATGCGCATTCCAGAATAAAAATATTATACATCATAATACTTGCGGTACCTTTGCAAAACAAAATACAAGTATGAAAGTGTGTTCCACATTATTGATTTTTTACAATATTACAAAATTGAAAGAAACTCAGTTTCCCATATTAGGCACACCCCGCTCCTAATATGGAACACTACCTGTTCTTAAAATGGAATACTAGAACAAATGTGTGTGTCTGCCTACAATACGATATTTGGACAACTCGAGCATGGGTGATGCATTCGAGCAATTTATTTGTTTATTTAAGGAATAAATTTACTTATTAGTTCAAGGAAAGAAGCATATGAAGTGTTCAAGCCTCGAACTCCGAAATCACATAGACCCTTAATATAGGCCTAAGTCTACGAATTGAAAAGGACTCAGTCCTGGGCTCCAGAAAAGTACCATCCCTTCATACGCCTGATGGGACTGAGGAAAACAAGAAAAAAACTTACTCAGAATGGGCGGTCTGAGCAGTGATCGTGCCCATGCTCGAATTATCCAAATGTTGCGTTGTAGGCATTGCGGCCTATAGGTCTATAAGACAAGTAAACAAAAAATTACATAACATTCCTAAGATAATTAAAACATAAAACAGCAGAAATGCCAGAATTCTACGTAGTATAAAGATAATTATCGAACTTGACTGAACTTATTCATTATTAGACCTATGTTTGTAAAATGCTTGTGAAACGAAATATTCGGGGAAGCAAACTACGTGCGACAAATAAAGTATACAAAAATGCCCTATATAAAGAAAAAGTTTGAACGTACTGGATTAGTGTGCTTTAAGGCGTCCAAATTTTAATTCCAGTTTTGCTTTGCAAAACACTGGCCACAAACATATTTTTCTCCATCTTTCATGGGACATGTTTCGTGGGACCATCTTTAACAAAGTGGCCACTTTAACCAATCTCCCTCTCCTGCACTAAGCGACCACAATTTACCACAATGTCCACATTTCACATCATAGTCACCATCAGTAGGATCACTTAAACTATCACGATCTTCGCTCAAATCACTCACTGAGTCTTCAGATTAACTTTCTAACTTGTAGCCACTTGATGCCCTTATCTTTGGCTGTTTCGATTGGATTTTTTGGGGAGGGACTTGGAAAGTTAAACAGTTTTTAACTACTTGCAGTGATGAGGTAAAGGACCGTTGTGATGAGGAAGAGGCAGCTTCTAAATCGTTTTTGTGTAGAGTGCTCGTAACTACTTTAGCCTCACCTGGCTTTCGACCAAGTGTGTTGCAGTGCTGTGGCTGTAATTGTGGACTCACAATGCTGCAATACTGTGCTAGCGGACTCACTGCTTCAATCTGTACTGTCGTCCTGTTCTCTTCACTTTGCACTGTAGACGAAACGGCATTTGGGACATTTGAACCAATAAATAATCTGTGAAAATTTCATTAAATCGGTTCACGCGTTCAGGAGTTATCGCGAGACACACAGACAGACAACACAAATGTCAAACGTCTCGGCTAGGAGACGTTCGCTGATTCTCAGTCTAAAATAATATGTCAGGCCTGTCAGTCCGCGTCACTCGAATTGGCGTATGGAGTCAACCAATAAGCTCGCAGTGCGCTGATTCCAAACCTTCAGTAAGAAATTTAATCTTTCGAAGTTGATTTTGTTCATATTTATAGTCATTTTCGAATGTTTAGAAACCTTACTGAAGGTTTGCCAACGGCGCACTGCAAGTTTATTGGTTGACGCCATACGCCAATTTGAGTGACGTGGATAATATAACTTACAATTCAGTTACTCTTCTTCACTTCTAGTTCACATACGTATGAACCTATTTAGGAATATTCCATATTAGGATCCTGTTAGTATTCCATATTAGGAAAATCGCCATTTTGGATAGTTATCTTCCTACACACGCTTACGTGATTCTCAGTGTACTAAATCTTTATGCCCTTATGATACACTATATATGTAATCTAAACATCACAAACTCAAAGATAATACATGCCCTTTTGCGTACATTCAGCAGCTTGGAAGGGTACGTCCGAAAAACTAAAGTTCTTCAGAAAAATATTCTGCAACAAAAGAAAATGTTTTGTTATCGTTCGGCAGCAAACCACTCATGCGCAGACTGAGGGTGTCACTGTGTACAAGTTTACGTAAAGTCTTCTCGGCGGCAGCACATAGTAGACGAAATAGTCTGGTATTTCAAATTAGGAACGTATTCCATATATAGCGCACCCACCCTATTAAAATAAACTCCAAAAAAGAGAGTTTCTGACGAATCTCTCATCATAGGAAGATGAAACTAGGCATTTAAACTCCTCCTTACATATCTGTGACGACATGGTCTATCTTTTTCAGAAATACTAACTCTAGCACGGAAAGCAAGGTAACTGCTACAATATCTTAATTTCTCATTTTGTGTTCATAAATTGGCCAAAGTGAGTAAGTATTTTAGTTGTTTAAAATAAATCTAGAAGATATTTAGCAGTTGGATTCACTTGGATATTTATCATTTCACTTCGATTGATATGCTATTCTATTTGGGAAGAGTTTTGAATATTTCGCAAATAATATTTGCATAAACTTATTCTTCTCGTTTAGCATTTAAGAATGAGCGTTTCAACTAGTTCGTGCCTCATGTTTAAAGATTGCTCCTAGTGCAGTCAAAATAAGGTTTGGGGTAGACATTTAGAATAAAAAGATGGACCTTCTGAAATTTGTTGTGATCTCTTTCTCATTAACTTCCCGAAAATCCCAAAAAAATCCAGTTGCGGTTTTTCCGTCATTTTGAATAAATCATCTGGCATCTTAGATTTCTCACATGCACTTAGTTTATGCCACATCACTTCTAAACTAATTAACGTAGAAGAATCATTCTTTCTTTATTATACTTCTAATGTTATAGGCAATGTAACAAGTTCTTATCACTTCTCTCCGAGTAACCACTTTTGCATAACTTTAGGATAAAGTGAAAAACTGGGATCTGTATTAGAGGATATATTTTTTCATTGCCTCATAAAACTTAACAGAACAGAAATATGAAAAAAGGGCTCGAATAAAAGTTGTTGAAATTTTCATAAGCTTTAAAATGATGTATATATTGTCACTATATACAATGTCAGAGATGTGCAGTGAAGCTTCAAACGGCATCGGACTGCGCACAATTTCTAAAGAAATAATAAACACTTCTGACCAGAGTGTATACACTTGTTTATTAAAAACTAAATTCCAGTGTAACAGTTTCGAAACTGTTACACTGGAATTTAGTTTTTAATAAACAAGTGTATACACTCTGGTCAGAAGTGTTTATTATTTCTTTAGTAAGTTCCAGAGTCGTGATGGATAGAGTTGCACAATTTCTGTAGAAACATATGAAGGAAAATATATTTAGTGATTTGAGACGGCTTTTCATTGCAATTTCCGGTAAGTATCAACAGATTTGGAAGTCTAGCTAGTTTAATGAATTGTTCGTAAACAGTGGCGTCGGCAAGGGTGCGCAAGAACTCTGAAAGTAGACTTTCGCGCTATCTTTCTGTATGTAGACCTATATGTCCATTGAAATTAGTGTTTGAGATAAAAGTTTTAAAATGAAGATGAAATCTATTGAAATATGTTTTACTGATGTTGTTATCTCACAAAAATCCAGTTGTGGGTTTTCTGTTTTCTAAACCTGGTTATCCAATATAGGAACTTTCAATTTTGTACCAATTTTCTCCTTGAACGGTTCTGGATAAGACAGGGTTTTACAAAACATTTGGGGCTACATTAAGAGAAAAAAACAGACTTTTAGTCTAGAAAATCTGGAGGGCAAAATTTGGCAGGATTCGGTATTTTACACAATATTTTCTGTACCAGACTACCTACAGGGTTTTCGCTTCTTCAAGATCAATCTGTAAAGGTACCAATAGACGGGAATGATGTGTACCTTCTGTCAGCACATGCAGGATGCACAAAATCATGATTATGAACTTTGATAAACATTATCTGATTGTATACAAACACTACACAGTCCAGAAAATCTGCACCACAAGAAAGGTTTTCTAGGATTGAAGTTCTTTTGTCGTGGCAGGGGCAGTGCAAGGAAAGCCGCGTGTAGTCAAAATCTTAATATTTTCCTTCAAAATGCACTAGATTTTTCTCTTCTAAATATGAAAGAAGATTTGATTTTATTTATTTAATGGAAAAGAAGTCTTGATTTTATTTGCTTAACTGTTCATAGGATTTCCGGAAATATTGATCATATAATCTTGGAACTTTGTAAGCAAATATTCTCATTGATCCTCAGGTTGAGGAAAAGAAGTTTTACAAAATGCAGTCCTAAGAGATAAAATGAAAACTTTAAATTATTTTTTGTCATTTTTTTTGTATCCGAAGCTATTCAACGTAGGACCTTGAACTTGAGTGCAAATACGAGGCCTGTCTAGAAAGAAACCGAACTTTCAAAGAAATATCATCAACAAAACTGTCTTTAACATTTTACCTTAGTGGGAATATTTCCAAGCATTTTAACAGTAATTGGATCATCCTGTGTTGTGTCATTGTGAGTTCACTAGCATTGAAGCAAAGTTATGTTCTGTATTTGTTGCTATTTTTGTTGTATTATGAAAATCTATGAATATCCCGTGTAAATATCAAATATTGTTTTAAAATGGGTAGGATATTTACAGATACTTTGAAAGTGTTGCAAGAAGTGTTCAGGGAAGAATGTATGGGCGGAACCTTGTGTTATTAATGGTTTCGGTGTTTCAAAGCAGGAAGAACATCCACCGAAAACGGAACGAAACCTGGACGCTCATCAAGATCATGTGATGGCAACCACTTTCAGAAAATGCGCGTGGAAAATTCATTGTTTGATTACCCGCGAATCTAACAAAAGAAGAAATCAGCAAATCGTCCTCTCATGTCGTCTTACTTGAAAAATTAAGCATGTATTGTGTTGATGTTCACGGTTGCTAACAAAAGAACTACCAAAAAAATGTATGGAAATCTGAGATCTTTTGAATCGTGCAAACGAAGACGATAATTTCTGAAGAAACGTCACAATAGGTGATAAGACTTGGGTCTATAACTATGACCTTGAAACGAAGGCACTGTCATCCCATTGGTTGGAAAAATCACCATGACAATGTTCTTAGCCATTCCACGCTCATCATTAGGGAGTTTTTAGCACAGAACAATACGTTTAATGCACCCTAACCACGCTACTTACCTGATTTGGCATTCACTGATTTCTTTCTATTTCCTAAATTGAAAGCCCTCTTAAATTTCACCGTTTTCAATCCATAGAGCAGACAATTAAAAAAAATTCGCCACTCGACCTCCAGGTTATTCCAAAAAGTGCATTTCAGCAGTGGAAAGAACTATTTTGAAGGAGATAAATCTGAATATCTCCCACAAACAGTATCATTACATTTAGAAAGTTTGGTTACTTTCTAACAAGCCTCGTATTCTCTATAAACCGCAGGATGAAGATAGAAATTTACAAAATGAGACACTGTGGGAGAAAAAGGGGGCTGGGAAGCTTTCGTCATTTATCTTTGAAATGTTTTCTGTAAACTTTATTTTCCCGTGCGAAGAACGGGACCTTCTGGTGTATGATATTTCATAAGGTAAATGTGGATGTGAAGGACGTTTTAAGTTCATGCACTTGTGTTAAACCAAGTGTTATCTCTCTCAACAAATATATAAAAGCAATAACCAGATTCCTATCACTAAGCACTTTACTGTAGGTAATTAAGAGTGCGATTAGAGGAATTTTGCACCTTGAACAATATCAGACGATTATCTTTATGTGAGTAAATTCCATTCCTAAGAATACAATTCTGAAATAACAGCGTCATTGGTTTGGACTAATTTTACATTATCTAAGTGACGTGAAAGCAAAGGTGAAAACAAAATAAATAAACGCAAGTTAAAGAAGCATTCAACAAGAAAAGATCAATTTACGTAGACGAAAATCATGTCATTTGCATACATAGGAACGAGGTTGGAAATGTATGGTTCATCACTGTGCAATTGTAATGCATAACTATCTTTTTAGTGATAGATTGGTATTAGTATTTATCTTCTGTTCTGCGCATACCCATCTTTACTAACGTACCAACTCCCAATCGACACAATACTGCGCTAGCTCACGGTTCTTCCACCTTCGCGCTACCTGAGTTAGAAAAGATGTACTAGCTTGTGGTGACCACCTAGTAAACGTCATTTACTCATAAATAAATGTTTTAATGACATATAAGTTTGAAGGCATACTTTTCATCACATATAAGATTATAGCATATATTGCTTATGATATATAATTTGGTAGGCATATTGTTTATGGCATTAAGTTCATGGTGTATATTGTTTACAGCAAGTTTGCACATACATTGTGTATAAATACTAAACTGCATAACTCTTAAAATATGAGCAAATTTTTCGGTCTTGTTCACTATAGGATTTATGCAGTTTAGACTAATACATATTTCTCAGGACTTGTGCATCTATTTAATTTTTTAGGACTTCTACACTTTAGGATTTGTTTATATTTCATTCACTTGCTTTAGTTATGAAATTCGCCAGCACCACAGAGAACTGTGAATTAATTCAACGGTATCAAATACCAGGTGTCCATAAATGTTTAGTCTGATAACAAAACAATGTAACTCTTAATTGGATACAGTAAATGTAACATGCATTATACCACATATGCTTCTACTCATTAAGTTTTGAACCATACATAAAGATTGTACACAGTTAATACACTTCAACATTTGAACCACTTCAACATGTTCATCTCTGGTAACGCGCAAAATATCAAGCCGGTATTTAATCTCTTGCCACACATTCTGTAACGTGTTTGGTGTAATTGTTTCAATGGTATCTATGACGCGTTGTTGAAAGGTTACAATATCAGGAACTGCTATTTTGTACACAACATCTTTCACATATCCCCAAAGAAAGAAATATAAAGGGTAATGTGAAGTGAATTCACCGTTTTGGGAAGGTTTCATTAAAAAAAATAGCGCATTTCATGAGCTAACTGGAGAATAGCATAATTGACTAACATGTCTAGGTAAACATATACAGTGACATTGCTTTCAAGGAAGAAAAATGGGCCAATCACTCGATCGCATATTAACCCACACCACTGGTTAACCTTTGGACTGTCCCGAATGCGTTTTCGTACGACAAAAGGATTTTCTGATCCCCAGATCCGGACATGATGATGGTTAACTGATCCAGAGACATGAAATGTAGCCTCATCGGTAACACAAACATCCTTCAAGGAATCATTGTCCTCATCCAAACGGTTCAGCATGTCTGTAGCAAATTGTTCACGTTTTGGGCTATCATCTGGTTCTAATGCCTGAACAATTTGGATCTTGTACGCATACAACTCAAGACGTTTGAGAAACACTTTATGCACTGTACTCTTTGGCACTTGAAGCTCACGCGAAGCTTGTCTAATCGGTTTCTGTGGAGACCTCGTGAATGCGGTTTGAACTGCTTGCACAGTTTCCTCCGAAACAGATGATCTGCCGCTGCTTGTGCGTTTCTGAACTGACCCCGTAGCTAAAAAATTTCCATCCATGTTATGATTAACTTGGCATCAGGGGTAAAAGTGAATCTGAAAATGTAGGGGGACGCTTCACGTCACGCAGTGCCCCATGCCTATCTTTGCCCATTGTAATTTTTATAGAAAGTGGGGAGACGCCACGAATATTTACGGGAAGTTTAGTAATGGCGTCTCCCCGCATTCCTCCTCACTTTTACCCCTGCTTGGCATCAGTCGCTTTTTTTTCCATAATAGGACCTAAACTTTCGCTGCACAGCAATCGGTGATTGGTTTCTGCAAGCCATACAGCACATTGCGCGTTCTCCTGAGGAGAAGCCATTTTTATGGTATAGCTTACACAACCTTCCTTATGGCAAAAGTGTTAAATACGACGCAACTGTACAGAAACTTAATAGGTTCACAAGACAACCTGTAAAAATAGAAGAAAAAAACGTCAGAATTATAAATATAAATATTATTGACAAATTACGTGCGTTAACTTACTTCCAAATTAACGTGTATAACAAATTCTAGGATTGAAAGAGTTATGTAGTTATTAAAATTTTCTTTAATAAAATTAGCTGTCGTTGTTTTCATTAAACACGCACACGCCGCATTTAAGTAGCCGGATATGAAACAACAACAATGTTGCTAGTGTGCTTTATAAGATTGTAAAACCTATACCTAAAACTTCGTATTGATATTTTTCTCTTGATATGGTACCGTATTATTATTAAATATTCTGCCTTTCGGCAGATCCTGGGACTGGGACTAATGAGGATTTTTATTTTCAGTTTTAGATTTGGTCCTGGAAATGTTTCTTCCACGTTTCTCGATCTTCAGCTTCCTCTTTTAACTTCCAATGTTTCCCCCTATTTTAAAAATCATCGATCAGTTGTGTTCTTCCTCCTATTCCTCGCTTCCCTTCCATCTTTCCTTCTATGGCTGTGTGAAGAAGACAATTTCCTTGCAAGATGTGTCCAATCCAATTGGCCTTCCTACAAAGGATGCTGAACAGAAGTGTCATCTTCTCTCCTACCCGTTTTAAAGCATCTTCGTGTGTTACTCTCTCAGTCCATTTAATCTTCTCCATCTTTCTCCAACCCCACATTTCGAAGCTCTCTAAATATTTCTTCTCTAACTTCCGTAATGTCCAAGTCTCTGAACCATATAGTCTAATTCTCCATATATAGCACTTGGCCAACTTCTTAAGTCCAATATTGAGTCTGCTAGTCAAGAGTGATCTTCCTTTGTGAATTAACAGTTTTGGTAATAGTACACATGGGAACCCCCTGATCTGCGTTTCTTCTGTGTTCTATTACCACTTCTACATGAAATACCATAAATTTTCTACGTAGTGCAATAGTAAGAAGTATCCATGTGCACAAGATATGCGATATCCGTTAAATTCCCCCCCCCCCACACACACACACACATAGTCATAGATAAAGTACAAGGGCACTACACATGCAGATATAAAGTACAGGTACATTCTTTTTTATTTTCGTATCAGTCGATAAGTAAATGAAAGTCGCTTTGTTACCCCCTTTGTAAGTTCGTACATACTCAATGAATAATCCCTAAAAGTATGAGCGTGCTGCTCCTTCAGGAACTGATGCAGCTTCATGTATACTATATCCACAGCGTTTAAGAAAACCGACTCCATATCCTTAATTTGCGCTATTTGTAGTAATTAGATCCTATACGGTAGCAACATCATTCTTAATGTGCACACGACTTTTTTTTAGAGGCGTGTGGATATCACAAAAATGTTTCCATTATAATTAACACGCTGGATATCAAAATGACAGTAAAGGCGGAAAATGTTTTACATTGACATGCAAACTGTCTATAAAATGCATGAGCTCTATGTAATAAACATGTCATAAATCGTTGCTTTCTTTCTTGTGGAATAGTCTGTGAACTTTAACTGTCATATTGCAGATCTCTTTTATCTTATTTTCTTTTATCAATTCTCTGTTTTAAGTTTTGTGCATGTTGTCAGAGAATACTCAATAAAAAGTATCCAGGCAAATGTACTGAAGGAAAATTTTAGTAAGTAATATTAGGCTTATAAAATCCGTTTCCAATGTTTCGTATACCTATCGGGAGATGAAAATTGAACATTACTACACTCATTACTAATTCACTTCATTCGTTAGAGTTAACATAAAAAGTTACGTGCTTTTACTTCAAAATGATCTGTTATTTCTGACTTTCACTCATTTACATATGTAAAATATCGCAAAGTAGTTCTATAATCACAGTAGTTCTTAATCCTGCTTAGTGTTTCGAGTCAAATTTCCTATTTCATGCATCCTAAGTTTTTCCTGAACCTTAGAGTCCAGAATAAAAGTTTCAGATCCGTAGAAATTAGAGACCTGTATTTTTTTTTAATGCTATATGAAGTTATAACAAAAAATTTGACCTAACCGCATGCAGTTCTGGGATTAAGTATAGCCCGCTCCCCCCAGTGATTTTTAACGAATCATAGTGATTCTAACGATTCATACTAGTTCATAATGAATCGGAATCGCGTGTTATAAAGATTTAAGATGTAAATCTTGCGGTAAGGAAGCTTTAGTATAAGTAATAGTAGTAATAGTAGCGGTAGTAGTAGTAGTAGCAGTAGCAGTAGTTAGTATCAATAGTAGTAGTAGTAATGGTAGTTAGTAGCAATAGTAGTAGTAATAGGAACGGGTTAGAAGCCCCGCAGGGGTTGGTTGGAGTCTGTTCTCGATATAAGTAATAATAATAATAATAATAATAATAATAATAATAATAATAATAATAATAATAATAATAATAATAGTAGTAGTAGTAGTAGTAGTAGTAGTAGTAGTAGTAGTAGTAGTAGTAGTAGTAGTAGTAGCAATAGCAGTAGTGGTAGTAGTGACTCTTCCAGTTCCGGTGACAAAGAACTGGGGGGAGCGGGCTATACACAAGCCCAGTTCTGTCTATCAGTAAAATATTTCTATGCAGTAAATAATAGGGAACAGATTTAAGTAATCGCAAACACGATTTGGTGTAGATGACCAGTGATTAAGTCGTCACGTCAATTGTTATTTTATGATTAAAATGAAGACGAAATCTTTCAATTTAACGACGTTAGATTATTCCCTTTAGGCTAAGGGAGACAATACTTACAGGCACATAAATGATGATGGAAGAGTTGGGGGAATAAGAATGTGGGAGGAAACAGGAATACTTTGACAAAACCGACAAACACGATGTTATCCAGTACATACTTACTTACCCGGGGATCGAACCAAAGACCTCACACACTAGAGCTCTACCACTGAGACACTGTACCCGCTACTACTATTATAATGAGAGAGTACATATCGTCGATTCAATACCAAAACCGCGAATGCGTTAAATTTGACTTTGAGTTATAAGCATTTTAATATTCAACTTACCCAGAAAAAATTGTATATAGACTTAGGTACATGTTTTAGGAATTGACGATAACTTCTAATATACCGGTACTCATATTTTACAAATGGGACTTTGGTATTGGAATCTGTGTGCCCAAATAACATGAAACCCCACTTAGGTGAAAATAGCAAAATTTGCACATTCGCGAAATTTCCACATGACTTTATGCTCGAAATTGTTGTGTTTAACTATCAGTTCTGGAAGTTGGCGCTTGCTCAACCACTATTTTTGCAATTCGTATTTCAAATAAACACTATCTTTTTTTCACATATGTCAATCCGTTTCTGGAAACGCAGATCACAAGGATTCTCCAGTTGTTGGCACACATCAACTCCCTTTGAGTTTGAGCTGGGATCAACTCATATGACACAATACGGCAGCTTCTGATGATTTCCCTGAGTTCATGAAAGTGGCGCACTACAGTGGACCTCAATAGCGTGTTGTATGACATCAGAATCTGTCATACACTTTATAGCCGGACCTTGACTGATTCTCGACATTTTTATAACCTGCACAACATTTCTGAAAGCATTGAGTTGCTGTCCTGTGATTCACTGCACCTTCCCCTTTCGGAAAGCAAATGGTTTGGGTTGCTGCCGTATCGTTGTGCCTAAGTTCGAACTCATAGAGTAACAGTTCACATATTAGACGTTGTTGAGCACTAGTCATCAGTGTGGCAAAAATCTGACTGAAGATGCTGACGAAGTGACGACTCCCATATTATACTAGTGCGGTTTCCACACTACCTGTTCAGTCAGTTTGACTTTGTACTTACAGTCCATGACGGCGTATACCGCGCCTACTGTTTGGATTATGGAAATATTGTAAGAGTTATGAGTCATCCTTCTGCCTGCAGACTACTTCTGTAGTACAATGTATGGAAGCTGTACTTTGTTTACAAGTGTAGGGTTATTAGCGTAAAGCTATTACAACTGTCAAAGGAATTCGTATCACTGCGAAAACCACATTAAGACTCTTATAAATACAACATACAACCACTAACCAACCTAATCTACTCTACTCTACTCTAGAGGACTGATGTAACTCAGTGGTATAGTGCTCATCTCTAGGGAGTGGAGTCCCTGGTTCCATCCCAGCTTGTGCCGAGTAGGCTTTCTGGTGGAGAAACACTGTGTATGAAAAATCGTGAGACGTTAAACTAAAAATTTATATTTCATATCCTATCCTACTCTGCTAACCTAATCTATTCTACTTTACGCTATTTACTAAACTAACCAAACCTACTTTATTAATCCAACTTAACCTACCCTAACTTACTAACCTCTTCTAGCACGCATTGGTGCACCTTATTCCATGAATAGTAGTTTTCATCGTACATCAATTTGCTCCCATATTATCAAACTGTACGCAATTATCTGAACATGTACCCGGAAAATAATAATTCACCTTAAACAATCATTTTAAACCATAAAAGTAGTAGTTTTTTTTTATTATTATTATTGGAAACCTATTGTAAATTAATGCACACGATTTTATTGTTTCGACATGAAGCAAAGAAGAACACACGGTACAATATTTCCCTGAAAAGCATTTATTGCATACGAGGAAGGTCCAAAAGAAATCGGATTGAAAAAGCGCCCCGTTCCAAGGCGTAATAGAGAGTTCTCCCGCTAAGTGGGTATAATAGAGACCTTATCTAATCAGGTGTTTGCGTAGGAGCTTAACGTTTGATCGTATTATTGTTTTCCTCAACTGTTCTCGTTTGCCGCAAGCAATGCGCACGAGTCGAGTCGAGTCGAGACTTAAACCAGTCTCGATTCGTCTCGATAAAATGTCTCGACTCGAAAATATGTTTCTGTCTCGACTCGTGTCTTGACTCGAGAGTTTCTGCCTCGACTCGAAATTCAACTCGAGAGACGTCTCGAAATTCGACTCGAGACAAAATATACGCACAACATCAGCCAGAACATTATGACTACCTACCTACTTGTCAGTATGTCCACTTTTGGCACAGATAACAATGGCGACGCGCCTTGACATGCACGCAATGATTCTTGGTAGGTCGCTGGAGGGAGTTGGCACCGCATGTGCACACAGAGGTCACCTAATTCTCGTAAATTCCGGGGAGGGGGGCCATGTGCTCTGAGGTCATGTTCAATAACATCCCAGATGTATTCGATTGGGTTCAGATCCTGCGACTTGGGAGCACAGAACATCACTTGGAACTCGCCCCTGTGTTCCTCCAACCACTCCATCACAATCCTGGCCTTGTGACATGGTGCATTATCTTGTCGAAAAATGCCACTACTGTTGGGAAACATGGTCGTCATGAAGAGGTGTACGTAGTCTGCAAGCAGTGTGCGATACGCCTCGGCTGTCATGGTGCCTTGTTCGAGCTCCATGGACACATCAATGCTCACGTAAATGTTCCCAGAGCATAATAAGCAGCCGTCAGCTTGTCTCCGTTCCGCAGTACAAGTGATTCATCAGACTCGGGATTCATCAGACAATGCAACGCTCTGCCACTGCGACAAGGTCCAGTGAATTGAGCTGAAAATTAAATCTTGATCTCGAAAGATTAACTGTTAACTGTATGTGTTCTGTACCTTTCTAAAGTAATAAATGCTGGAATTGCTTTCAATGCTGTTTCTGAGTGAATATTTGCTTCAAATTAATATTAAAAATTATAGAAAGATTTTCGAGACATTCGAGTCGAGTCGAGATTTTTACGAGCAGTCTCGACTAGACACGTGTCTCGACTAAAAAATTCGAGTCGAAAAATACGTTTGTCTCGACTCGTCTCAAATTTTACAAAGTGTGTCTCGACTCGTGTGCATCTCTATTTGCCGTCTGCGACATCGTTATGGCAGATTCAAAGGAACAAAGAGTGTGTTTGAAATTTTGTTCCTGCTTGGAAAATTGGAAACCAAAATTTACCAAATTGCTTCAACAGGCTTTCAAGAAGGAAAATATGAACGGCATATAATTTTTGAGTGGTTTGAACGCTTTAAGTGCGGTGATATGAGTGTTGAAAATGATGCTCTTCATCATTTCGGAACAACGAAAACATCGAAAAAATCTGGCAAAAAATCAACGAGGATCGTCGTTTCATGATCGATGAAATTTCAAAATAGACAGGAGTGAGTTGGAGCTCGGCCTAGCGTGAGATTTTGTAAATTAGACGTGTTGCCACTAAGTTTGTTTCTCGCCTACTGACATAGGACCGAAAACACTTGTCTGAATTTGAACCATAACTTGAAAAATCAGATTGAAACTGATCCACACGTTTTGGCAAACCTGATGACAGTTTTCGAGAATTAAAAGAAATCTAAAAGGAATGTGTTTTGATGGTGTAGAGGCTGTAAAAACAACTTCGCACGTCTATTTTTAAACTTCAGATTTAAAAAAAATGGTTAAAGTAATATAAGTTGAATTTTCTTCAGATATATTGAAAACTATTTTAATTCTTACTTTTTTGATAACCAACTGTGTATATATTTTGTATGCAATATTAATTTTAAAATTTTCTATTTAATTTCAGAAAAGGGGTCATTCCAAAGACTTATCAATCTTAAGGCTGGTTGTTACTTAATTTGCAACTACCTTGTTAGAAACTTCAATAGGATGAGCTTCACAGAGTAAGAATTATTATATTTCTAAGGGAGACACTAGTTGACACTGATTTCAAAAGTTTTCATAAAATTGCATATTTCTAAATCATGTTGAAAGATAAAGTAAGATCTTATAGATTTAGTTTGTAATCTTCAGTGGTGGTCTTTACATAGAGCGAACTGAACAACAGGTCGGAACTTCAAACACGGATGAGCCCCGCACTTCAGAGCACTACTCTTGAATGTTTAGAACATCATGAAAAACAGATTACTGGTATACGTCATTTAATAGAGTTCTAAAGTTGTACAAAATCCTAGAATAGTCAAACCTATTATAGTTCTATTAAATAACCCATCTGTAGGACACTAACTCATGTACCGTGAATAAAAATATTTACATTATTCCCTCCAACAATATGTTCAATGTATTAGGGAGTGACATTGCCCTTCAACTTATCCTGTACTGTTCCTGTGCAGATGAATAGAGTTATAAAATTAAAATCGTACTTTTTGATCAATCTTGAATAAGCGATGCCTATCTGTAACGGTACAGCACCTCAAAGCTAACCCGTCGTTAGTGAATAAATCCGTATCTTAGTTCACTATTGGTGGGTATCCATTTTTGGCATTTTTTAATTTTTTTTTTTTTTTTTTTTTTTTACTAACTAGTAAGTACAGGTGGCCTATTGGTGTAGATATCTATCTCTCACGGCGCTAAGTCTGCTAGTTTCAAAATTGTTGCAGTTGTAATAAAGCACATGTTTACTAAGAAGTTCACATTTTGCTTTTGGCTTTTTCTTCTGAAAAACTAGATTTTGTGACAACCGCCCTTAGTGAACTAACGTGCGGAAATACATTTATAGCTTCCTAACTGGAATCAATTAGTTGAAAAATACTGAGGATGTATTCAACTTGATTTTAGGGAATGACAATTCATCTTATTTTTACCAGAGTTGGACTAAGGATCAATGAAAAGAAAATTTTCAATTCTTTCATTTATTTAACAATTGCTGTTGTACTGTAATGCTGCTATATGTAACGTTCCTCTTTGAGCGTTACATTTTCTCAAAGAGATTATTTGTGGAAATGTTTAATCAGCTCTTAGTTAATGTTATTTCTTTTATATTTCTCAATTCTCGACTCTCATGAAGGATTCAAGATGGTCGACAATTGGGCCAGTGTGCGTAGCTATAGTGTGCTATTTTTCTTTATATGTCTTTGTTTTGCGTTGAGCGGCCTTTGAGAATAGCTCTGACTGTTTAAAATAATTTGAATTTTGTGTTTCGTTTAAACAGAGAGATTAATTATAAACGTGAGTATATAAACGTTTATTTATATAATTTTTATTTCCACTCAGTCATATATATTTTATTATTAAAGTTGTCGTTTCCGTTCTACGCTCTGATGCGTAGTATGGAATGACCAATCAGGAAACGAGCGGGCTGCGGAGCCCCCTTTTGTCTTAGCTTATTGTAGCGAACATGGCGGAAGCGTAGTGAGAAGCATAATTTGTCTTTGGACATAAAATTTCCTGCGAATTATGCAGTAAACGATTGTGCTTTTATTATCAGTGCCCTCTTAAGCATTGCTGTGGTTGAACATTATGTTGGAGGAATGAATATGCAGTAAATTATAACGGATTCATCTAAAACTTGCTCAGCGTGTGTGTGTCTGACGTATTATTGGGATTGGCGCAATACTCGTTAATCACTGCTGTGGTGAGATCTGAAGTTTAATAGTCTTTCTTTATTGTCTCCAAACCGCATTCGATTGCGTATGGCTTGGTCCTCTTGAAGTAGTGATTTCTCGTCTTCTTGACGTAGTGATTCTGTGGCATCAGATTTCTTAATAAGGGACTCCATCCTATGTTACTGGTTATTGGTCATACCTGCTCTGTGGGATTAATGTTCCTGGACTGCGGTCGCTGTTGCGAACACAGTGTTGTGGCAGCTTTGCAGCGAACTTCTGTCTACCTGGTGAAAGTAGTGGTGAAATGAGCTTACTTGGCATCAACTAAGGAGATGTCACCCTTTGGTCAACCTGTGCCGAAGTTATGGTTATGATAGCTGTATGGTGAGATGTTGGAGAAGTCGTCAGGACCGGTTGTCACCCTAGGACATTGTTTCACAATGTTTCTGCAGTGTTCCTACTCGTGAAGTGAGAGTAAGGTTTGGTGAGCTTTGGTCACTGTTACCCAGGTAATTATGTCTACTATTCTTTATTCCGTCTCGTGGAGAAACTGATATCGTCCAGGAAGTTGTGAAAGAAATTTGTTCACCGTTTATAATCCGTCCAAATCGTTTTCGATCACAATATCTAACGTCAAATTAATATCTTCATGTGTTCATTCTACTGATACAGATCGTTTATAAGTAAACAACAATATACATTCAATAATTCTTGGTTTTCAGTGTATTTATATATTATCTGCGTCAGTTCACAATGTCTATAATATTGTCTAAAGTGAGTCTCGTCAGTAACATGTCCGAGTAAACGAAAGTGAGTCTCTATCCAGTAAGTCGAATCATACGCCGGCGGGGTAGACTGATATCAACACCGTTTCTTTCTTGCTTTGAATAAAATCATTTCCTAGAGTTGTTTAGATGTATAACGTATTACTCGCTACCATCTAGCTCATGTTCGTCCAGTAGCGGGCATTCCGTATTGTCTATTTTCTTAAATGCTCCGTTTGATAAAGTAAAGATTGATTAGCGATGGCTAGTTTATGTCTGTCCAGTAGCGGGTATTCCGTATTGTCTATTAATATCCATATATTAGTATTGTCTATTAAGTCGCCACACCACAAAATTTGTGTTAAATCCTCGAGTTGTCTTCATGTCATGTTTTAGCTATAATGTTGCTCACTAGTTCAGTGAGGCGCGCTAAGACGGTGGGTGTACGATACCGCTCGTACTTCAATGTGAAAGTGTCAGGAGTTGAGTCTAATTTCACTGGCTGGTCTTGTATTCCCCGTAATGTTCTACAGTGTGTATTGTTATTACCGCCGCTGTTAATTGTAAATTATGTTGAGGGAAATGCCCTCTTAACAGTTGGATGCGGACAAAGTGGAGATGTTATGTACTTAAAGGGGGAAGGTCAATCGACACAGCCGTAGGTCTACTCTCTCTCTGTAATGAGATATTTACGAGCAGTAATGTAATTGGTAATCTCCTCTTTGTGAAGTAGCCTACCGAGGAGCTTGTGCTAATGTCTAGTTAAATTGTAAACAACTCTTTCACTGTTATTACAGTACTGTTTAACTTCTACTGTTACTCATCTTTGAGTTGTGTTGGCATTAAAGGTTTGAGAATCTTAAACGGAATACATATAATTTTTTTTATTTGAATCTAGCTATCCATGATCATAAATGTTAATGAGAGTCTAGTATTATACGTTATTACAGAAGAGTTAAATAAACAGAGTTGCAAGATATATGGTGTTGTCCTGAATGATCTTTTTTTTCTTTTTCTCCATCTCTTCTTCCGCAACATCGACGATGCCATTAGTGTACAAGAATCTGGAGTTAAGTAGCGTTGTGTTTACTGGTCTATAATTATAGCGTAAGAAAGGAATAATATCGGCGACCCAATTTTTTTTCCTTTCCTTTCCCTTTCCCTTAACGTCGGCTACGGATACGTCTTAAGATAAATAATTTTTTTTTTTCAAGCTGGCTTCCCGTAGCCTAGGATGTTTCGTCTCAAGCTGGTGGTACCAGCCAGAATTTTAGAATAACGTAAAACTATGACGTTTCAAGCTGGCAACACTAGCCAGGATTTAAATTACTGTAAAATATTACGCCTCAAGTTGGCTACCCAGCCATAGAATCGAACTAGCGTAAATTGTTTCGCCTCAAGTTTGGCGAACCCAGCTGCAGGATTATTTTATTATCTAAAAATGTTACACTATTTGGTTGTTGTCGTGTTATGCGGGAAGAAACGAGTGATACGGACTGTCGCGTTGGTGTTGATGAGATATGCTGGATAGAGTTCACATATGTCTATGTTTATTAAGAGTTAAGTAAGTAAGTAGAATGTCGGCTGAGTCGAGGAATCTTCCTCCTAATGGAGATGATATTATTTGCGTTTGTTGTAGCGAGCCTCTTGCTGCCGTGGAACAAATTGATTCTGATAAGAAACGTGCTATATCTTGTGACAGGTGTCACGAATGGTCACATTTTGTTTGTGTTAAGTTAAAAGATACTCCTAGTGTTTTCGAAGCTGTTAGCTCAGATTCTTTTGTTTGGGTTTGTCCTAAATGTGACGCACATACTTCTTCTGAAGTGTTGGAGCGTGAGAATGAATCACCTCCCAAACATTTTTCTTTGCCTAAGTCCCCGCAAGGAAGCGAAAAAGGGACAGAACAGGCGAATGAACTCGCCGCAATGTTAGCTCAGGTGCTGAGCAAAATAGAAAACGTTGAGCAAAGTAATAGTAAAATAGAAAGTAAGATAGCAGAAAGTAATGAAAAAGCTGAAGCTAACAATGCTAGAATTCAGGAGTGCATTGTTGAAAATGTACATAACCTTTCCACTACAATTAACAAAATTGATGAAAGAATAGGTAGTGTAGAAAATCTTTGTAGTTCTTTAACTGTTAATCAAAAGGATTTGCAAGTGCAGTTAGATAACATTAAGGACATTAAGGTAGAAGTTGACAGTAATAAGTCATGTATTGAGAATAATAAGAGTATGTATTGAGTCTGTTAAGTCGTGTGTTGAATCTGTGGAATCTCGTGTTGATTCTATTGAGAATGAAGCTGAATCTCATCATAAAGCATTAAAGGTTGTTTTTGATAAAATAAAAAACTTGAAAATGAAAATGATGAAGTAAAAATTGAATTAGAGGGGTGTAATACTAGTCAATCTAAACTTTTTGCTGAAGTGTTAACCCTAACTAATAAAGTGGATAAATTGCAGAAACCGAAATTTACATCAGTTGAGTGTGGGAGCCTGAGTAAGGAAGGTGTCCCCTGTAAACGTCCTTGTATTAGTGTTGACCCTCCTGTGTCGTTTTCTGAGTCAAGGGATAATTTGCCTGTCAATACTATTGTTAGTACGTCTGCTGAATGCAATGTGTCTGTTACTAATTATTTAAGTAAACCTGTGTTTGTGCAATCAGAACCAGATATTAAATATGAGTTTCCGGCTAGTCCTATTGAAACTAAAGTGGTTGGCAGTGCTTTAAGTATTTTTCCAAATGTTAATTCTTCTGTTTATTACAGTAATAATGTAAGTAATAGTACTCGTACTACTGACACTGTCACATGGTCAATGTCGAGAGGGATCACTTCTATGTTGGGAATAGCCCACCAGTGTTTAATACTAGCTATTTAAAGCCTAGTTATGATCCTAGTGTTTTTCACCCTACTATTGTATCGAATAATCCGGTATCGCGAAACAGTGTTGCCACCTTCAGTGGTATAACACCAAATTCATTGCCTTTTGCGATTAAGCAGAAAGATTTACAATCTTTTCCTTCGTATTCTGGGGATATCAAACCTGGAGCCCCAAGGAAGTTTTTGAGGGATCTTGAGAAATGTTTAAGTATGTATTCACTTACTGATGGAGACAAACTACGGGTCGTAGAACATTGTATGGTGCGAGCCGCGTTTGCTTGGTATACCTCAGTAGCTCCCGAAATCAAAACTTATCAAGACTTTGTGCGTCTTTTTAAGAATCAGTATTGTTCGCCTCAGATAGAGCGTGTACAGAAGAAGTCTTTGCAATCTTTGCGCTACGATAAGACGAAATTTGCTTCATTGTTAGACTACGTATGGTTTGTAGTTGAAAGTTACTATAATATATGTGAAACCCCGAGTACTTCGGAACTTGTGGAATTAATTTTGAATAGTTTACCGCCTAGAGATATGCGTTTGCTGTCTGTTCAGCAATATAATAGTGTTGACGAATTAATGAGTAAAGTAGCATTATTATCTGGAATTGAGGATACTTCTATACATGAAGTTAGGCCTCCGACAAAGAAAGTATTCGCTAAGCAAGCTAAAATTATTAATCGTAATTCAGAACATGTTGACAGTAGCTGTCAAACTGAATTTTTAAGCTATGCTCAGACCGAAAATAGAAATAATAACAATAACAATAATAGTAATAATTATCAGTATAATCGATATCGAGGAAATGGTAGAAACCGTTATCGTGGAAGAAATCGAGGACGTAACGGGAGATATCAAAATAATGATAGGAGACGAGATGAAGCATCTTCCAATCCGAGGGAAGATCAACCTTCATCTACTTCGGAAAACTAAGGTTGAAGTCTTTTACGAACACGGGGGGAAACGACTGCTGTATTTCTTCAGTCCCCGTAGATAATGATTCAGAAACTAACGTCAAAACTTATAATGTCTTGGTGGAGTCATTATCTGGAGATGTAAACAATAACGAGAGCAATAATGTTATGTCATTTAACGTAAACTTTGTAGTTGAGGAGGATGAAGAAAAGGAAAAGCCCGACTATTATTTTTCTTCTTCCCCTGTTGTCAAAGGAAACATTGGAGGAGTCCAATTAACCTGTACTATTGACTGTGGGTCAGATCTATGCCTTTTGGACTGGAATATTTGGAAACAGTTAAAATTAAAATTCTCATCTGCTAAATTGCGACCATATACTGGTTTGTCATTGGGTGCCTTTGCCGGTACAGAAAAATTTTCAGTTCAAGGTGTCCAGATATTTAGTTTAAATATTCAGGGTCATTTGTTTGATATTCCGTTGTTTGTTATAAAGTATCTTCGAACTGATCTTATTTTGGGTTGTCCATTTTTAGATAAATTTAAGGCTGTTATTGACAGGGAGAGAAAGGAAATCAGATTGCGTGATAATGCTGGTCATGTTGTGATTTCGACTGATCAACCTAGTATTCTTATGGTAGCTTTGTCTTCAAACAAGGTTGAGATCGGGAGGACTGAATGGCCGTCCGATAAGCAGGAATTACTTCCTTCTGAACTTTCGTGCTCTGATGTTAATACTTTAGAGGTTTCTCCTCCAGTAGAAAATTCAGCTGTTCTTTCTGTGTCAGATGTGCATATAGTTCCTGAATCTAACCTTTCGAAAACTGAAATTCAGGACTACATCTCATCTCGAGAAGATTTAGATACTAACGTTAAGCAACGTTTATATAATTTGTTACTTCGATATCGTAATATTTTCTGCGAGTATCCCCGCAGGATACGAACGCCCTTGTACAAGATAGAATTAACTGACGAAGAACCTGTTGTAGGACCGTATTATTCTGTGCCAAAATCCATGGAAATGGAATTTGAGGCAGAATTACAGAAACGGATTGAATTGGGCATTAGCCCGTGAACAGACCTCACCGTACCGGAACCCCATGCATTGTGTTCGTAAGGCGTCTGGTGCTGTCAGGCCTGTAATTGATTTTCGCCTACTGAACCACCGTGTCCGGGCTCCTAAGGCTCAAGTGGAACCAATAGGTGATATATTGAACCGTGTAGCGAAAGCGCAATATTTCTCAAAGTTTGACTGTTCGTCAGGATACTATGGCGTAGGTCTCCATCCTTCGTCATACCCCTGTACGAGTTTTGTTTATAAAGGACGCCGGTACGTGATGTTGGTCTTGCCTCAAGGAATCAAGAGTGCGCCCGCCATTTTCCAGAGCGTCATGCATAGTTATTTCGACCAAAGTACTAAAGATTTCGTCACTTTATTCCTGGATGATATTTTAATATCTAGTACTTCTCTAGACGAACATTTCGCCCATTTGGAGCGTGTGTTCGAAATTTTCGAGCGTGGAAATTTTTCCCTAAATTTCCGGAAGTGTTGCTTCCTTCTGACGGAAGTGAACTTCCTGGGACATGTCATTAGTGGTCAGACTGTTAAAGTTGACCCACGTCATAATGAGCCAATCCGTTGCTATCCCGTCCCAAAAACCAAGAAAAGGATGCGTCAATTTCTAGGATTATTGGGATGGCGACAGCGGTTTATTCCAAATTATTCGACTCTTATTTCTCCATTGTACGATCTCATTAAGAAGGATGTTAAGTATAAACTTACTCCTGAAGTTTTGGATCTCTTGCGTGAAATCGTCAGTAATCCACCTGCGTTGGGGCAACCGGATTTCAACTTGCCGTTCCACATCCATTAGGATGCTTGTTCAGAGAATTTGGCTGGTTTTCTGGCACAGTACCCTGATGGGTCCGATCATCCAAATGTCATTGCCTACGCTAGTCGTAGAGTTAAACCTCACGAACTTTCATTGTCTTCTTTTCAGTTGGAATTGCTCTCTGTTTTGTTTCTGTGTGAACGTTTTTCACAATATATGCTTGGAAGAACCACGTATATTCATACAGATAATGCTGCCGTCACTCATTCTTTTTCTATGAAGAAATTAGATACTAGGACGACTCGTATGCTTCTAAAATTACAAAGGTTCGACCTTGTCTTCGAGCATTGTCCTGGAAGTTTAAATTTTGTAGCGGACACATTGAGTAGGAATCAACCGGAAGTGCCTTCTAGGTTAGAAGAGTATCATGTCAATTTCTTGTCTGTTCAAGATTCGTCTCTTTTCAACCTGGAGAAAGTCAGGGAAAAGCAGAAGTACGATGACTTTTGTATTAAGTTAAGGTCTTTATTGAATAGTTCTCCAGAACATGTCACTTGTTATCAAGGTTTGTTATATTTCAAGCATAGAAATTCGAACCAATGGCTTTTGGTTATTCCTCAAGAATTAGTAAAGGAAATAATTGGAATAGTCCATTCGCGTGGTCATTTTGGGGCTAGGAAATGTATGTCTTTATGTCGTTCTTTATTTTACTGGAAGAAACAAAGATTGTCAGTTCGACAGTATATAAGAGATTGTCTTGATTGTGCTGAGACAAAGTTCGCCAATCAAGTAATACTTAAAGAAGAAATTCATATAGAAGCTAGTCGACCTCACGACCGTCTAGCGGTAGACCTCGTTGGGAGGCTCCCAGTTAGTAATGCTTATTATTATATTTTATCTATTATTGATATTTATTCTAGGTTTGTTTGTTTCTTTCCTCTAAAGACTGCTCATGTTAAAGGTATAATTTCAGTGTTGGAAAAGAATTATTTCTATTTGTTTCCTTATCCTAATGCCATTGTCTCGGACAAAGGTTCACAGTTTGTCTCGCGCCCCTGGCAGGACTATTATAAGGAGCATAATATGAAATCAATATTAACGTCCAGTTATTCCCCTTCTTCGAATGGCTTGGCGGAAAGGAGCCATAAAGAACTCAACCGAATTATTCGTTTGGAGTGTCATAGTAATCATTCTAAGTGGAGTACTGTACTGAAGCGATGTCAGGAACTCCTTAATTATTCGTTATGTAGTAGTATTGATTGTAGGCCTGCAGAGCTATTTTTATCTTATTCTGCTATTGAAGCATTTAAAAGGAGTTTTCCTTGGCCTGGTGTTCTAGAGAAGACACCTACCCAAGATCGTTATATTACATTATATCCTAAAGTTACTAATAAAACTAAGAAATCTTTGAAACGAACAGGAAGGGAGGTTAAGTTAGAAGAAGGAGACCTAGTAATGGTAAGACTTCACTATCTTTCCTCTTCAATCAAAGGAGAATTTGCTAAATATATGAAATGTTTCTCGGGCCCTTTCTTAGCCAGAAAGGTCCTGAAAAACTCAGCGATTTTGCATACCCTCACTGGGGAAAGTGTGGGAACGCAAAACTTCCATAACTTGAAGAAATTCAACTGCTCCAAAGAACGGAGAGATGAACTTCTTCGGAATTATCCATATAAATAACTTTAACTAATAATATATATATATGGTGTAAAAAAAATTTTTGCCTGTCCCCTGGGTGGATGTAACGTTCCTCTTTGAGCGTTACATTTTCTCAAAGAGATTATTTGTGGAAATGTTTAATCAGCTCTTAGTTAATGTTATTTCTTTTATATTTCTCAATTCTCGACTCTCATGAAGGATTCAAGATGGTCGACAATTGGGCCAGTGTGCGTAGCTATAGTGTGCTATTTTTCTTTATATGTCTTTGTTTTGCGTTGAGCGGCCTTTGAGAATAGCTCTGACTGTTTAAAATAATTTGAATTTTGTGTTTCGTTTAAACAGAGAGATTAATTATAAACGTGAGTATATAAACGTTTATTTATATAATTTTTATTTCCACTCAGTCATATATATTTTATTATTAAAGTTGTCGTTTCCGTTCTACGCTCTGATGCGTAGTATGGAATGACCAATCAGGAAACGAGCGGGCTGCGGAGCCCCCTTTTGTCTTAGCTTCTTGTAGCGAACATGGCGGAAGCGTAGTGAGAAGCATAATTTGTCCATGTCTTTGGACATAAAATTTCCTGCGAATTATGCAGTAAACGATTGTGCTTTTATTATCAGTGCCCTCTTAAGCATTGCTGTGGTTGAACATTATGTTGGAGGAATGAATATGTAGTAAATTATAAGGGATTCATCTGAAACTTGCTCAGCGTGTGTGTGTCTGACGTATTATTGGGATTGGCGCAATACTCGTTAATCACTGCTGTGGTGAGATCTGAAGTTTAATAGCCTTTCTTTATTGTCTCCAAACCGCATTCGATTGCGTATGGCTTGGTCCTCTTGAAGTAGTGATTTCTCGTCTTCTTGACGTAGTGATTCTGTGGCATCAGATTTCTTAATAAGGGACTCCATCCTATGTTACTGGTTATTGGTCATACCTGCTCTGTGGGATTAATGTTCCTGGACTGCGGTCGCTGTTGCGAACACAGTGTTGTGGCAGCTTTGCAGCGAACTTCTGTCTACCTGGTGAAAGTAGTGGTGAAATGTGCTTACTTGGCATCAACTAAGGAGATGTCACCCTTTGGTCAACCTGTGCCGAAGTTATGGTTATGATAGCTGTATGGTGAGATGTTGGAGAAGTCGTCAGGACCGGTTGTCACCCTGGGACATTGTTTCACAATGTTTCTGCAGTGTTCCTACTCGTGAAGTGAGAGTAAGGTTTGGTGAGCTTTGGTCACTGTTACCCAGGTAATTATGTCTACTATTCTTTATTCCGTCTCGTGGAGAAACTGATATCGTCCAGGAAGTTGTGAAAGAAATTTGTTCACCGTTTATAATCCGTCCAAATCGTTTTCGATCACAATATCTAACGTCAAATTAATATCTTCATGTGTTCATTCTACTGATACAGATCGTTTATAAGTAAACAACAATATACATTCAATAATTCTTGGTTTTCAGTGTATTTATATATTATCTGCGTCAGTTCACAATGTCTATAATATTGTCTAAAGTGAGTCTCGTCAGTAACATGTCCGAGTAAACGAAAGTGAGTCTCTATCCAGTAAGTCGAATCATACGCCGGCGGGGTAGTCTGATATCAACACCGTTTCTTTCTTGCTTTGAATAAAATCATTTCCTAGAGTTGTTTAGATGTATAACGTATTACTCGCTACCATCTAGCTCATGTTCGTCCAGTAGCGGGCATTCCGTATTGTCTATTTTCTTAAATGCTCCGTTTGATAAAGTAAAGATTGATTAGCGATGGCTAGTTTATGTCTGTCCAGTAGCGGGTATTCCGTATTGTCTATTAATATCCATATATATATATATATATATATATATATATATATATATATATATATATATATATATATATATATATATATATATATATATAGTTTACAATCCAAGTATTAAGTCGCCACACCACAAAATTTGTGTTAAATCCTCGAGTTGTCTTCATGTCATGTTTTAGCTATAATGTTGCTTACTAGTTCAGTGAGGCGCGCTAAGACGGTGGGTGTACGATACCGCTCGTACTTCAATGTGAAAGTGTCAGGAGTTGATTCTAATTTCACTGGCTGGTCTTGTATTCCCCGTAATGTTCTACAGTGTGTATTGTTATTACCGCCGCTGTTAATTGTAAATTATGTTGAGGGAAATGCCCTCTTAACAGTTGGATGCGGACAAAGTGGAGATGTTATGTACTTAAAGGGGGAAGGTCAATCGACACAGCCGTAGGTCTACTCTCTCTCTGTAATGAGATATTTACGAGCAGTAATGTAATTGGTAATCTCCTCTTTGTGAAGTAGCCTACCGAGGAGCTTGTGCTAATGTCTAGTTAAATTGTAAACAACTCTTTCACTGTTATTACAGTACTGTTTAACTTCTACTGTTACTCATCTTTGAGTTGTGTT
Source organism: Thermobia domestica (assembly GCF_964235325.1). Classification (NCBI taxonomy): domain Eukaryota; kingdom Metazoa; phylum Arthropoda; class Insecta; order Zygentoma; family Lepismatidae; genus Thermobia; species Thermobia domestica. The sequence goes on along the minus strand of NC_137456.1, from coordinate 143,762,251 downwards.
GGCATTAAAGGTTTGAGAATCTTAAACGGAATACATATAATTTTTTTTATTTGAATCTAGCTATCCATGATCATAAATGTTAATGAGAGTCTAGTATTATACGTTATTACAGAAGAGTTAAATAAACAGAGTTGCAAGATATATGGTGTTGTCCTGAATGATTTTTTTTTCTTTTTCTCCATCTCTTCTTCCGTAACATCGACGATGCCATTAGTGTACAAAAATCTGGAGTTAAGTAGCGTTGTGTTTACTGGTCTATAATTATAGCGTAAGAAAGGAATAATATCGGCGACCCAATTTTTTTTCCTTTCCTTTCCCTTTCCCTTAACGTCGGCTACGGATACGTCTTAAGATAAATAGTTTTTTTTTCTTTCAAGCTGGCTTCCCGTAGCCTAGGATGTTTCGTCTCAAGCTGGTGGTACCAGCCAGAATTTTAGAATAACGTAAAACTATGACGTTTCAAGCTGGCAACACTAGCCAGGATTTTAAGGGAAAATAGCGCTTTTCATATATGTTAAGGAAATTGTACGTTTTGGAAATAAAGCAGCATAGAACAAAAATAAATAGTTTAAATATCATATGAAGAAAAAAATTTAGAACTTCTTTCCTAACTGTAACTAATTAATATGCCATATAGGTTTAAAGTCCATTGCGATTGATGTGCGAGTGACGACACGCACTCGGTTTCCAGGTGCAATATCTTCATTTCTACCAGGTATCTTTAACCAATACATAAAGTAAGACTTAAGTGATGCATCTACTTTTACAAATTCAGAGTGATTTGTAATCTTACATTGTATTTTAAAAGGTTTACAAAACATTTCTATAAGCAATTAATATAAAAGCCTTTGAATAAATTTACGTTCCATGCATATTTTAATTGTCCTTATATCTAGTATATTTTACATCTTTATATCTGATATATGCATTTGCAGACAGGCGTAATGCAATGTCCCTGGTGATTAAAAAAAAAAGAAAACGTTCTCCACAGGATTCGAAAAATCGCTTCGATTTGTTTTGGTTTATCAAGCAAGCGTTATACTATTCGGCCACCAAGTTTCGCACACAATTATTTCTTATAGCCAGAGGTATAAGTGGATCTGAAAAGGTAGGGGGACGCATGACGCCACAACGTCCCCTGTGCCTATCTTTGACCATTGTAATTTTATAGGAAGTGAAGTGAAGCGATAGATATTTTTTGGAAGTGGGTGGACGACGTAACCCCGCGTTCTCCCTAACTTTTACCCCTGCTTATAGCAGAATAGACATAGCGAAGGATGCTTACTGAACTTGAATATATTTGAACATCTTTGGTCCGGTTTGAAGACACGATTTTCGTCTTCGTCCTGAATCATTCATGATTTCTATGACTCCACTTCATCAGAGGGCGAAAGATGGTCCAGTGAGTTGCATTTGTGTGTGTGTGTGTGCGTGTGTGTGTGTTTACATTAAGTTTGTAAGCAATTTTATGTCAACATCACCTTCTAGTGATATGTGCAATCTTCTAACAAGAAAACAAACAACACTATCAAACTTTTAATATGTCGCAGAATATTAATTATCTAAAGAAGTTTAACAGTCTGAGCCATTACATCTACTTACATGAGTAATTAGAAAGAGTGGAAATAGCCTAAAAGAATTGGTAGAAGAGATTAGATTTGCTTATTGATGATATTAGTATCATTTACCGGTACAACTTTGAAGGAATGTTAAGTTTACGAGGGTCATCCAGAAAAAGAAAAAAAGGACATTTTGATGTGAAACACAAATGACTAATGGTGTATAAGAACTTACCATAGCATGGTACCAGTTTTCCCATACCGTCATTGTACTCTATTCACCAATATGTTCAACCATGTACGACATCCCTTTTGAGTTCATCAGCAGCTCTTTCCGAATAGAAGGCATACTCGACTGTAACATTCAGTATACTACACCTACGAAGCCTCAGCTTGAGCCAAAGAGCGAGACGGTAGAAGTTTTGAATCACTGGATAGGCAACGCGGTATAATTATCAAAAATCTGGTATAACAGTATGATAAGGACGTGAATGTTTGTTGGTTTGGAGTTTAATGTATCATTCATCGGTGACACTGTATGAAACGTGGATCAACTTATTCACGTGAGATCAGAACCACATGAGCTTCCAGCAAGAGTAGAAGCCAGGTCTTCCGCGCCGAAGGCTAGTACGCTAACTATATTCCCACGAGCGACCTCTAAGTGGAGAAATGTGTAGAGTGAATATGTTGAAGACAGTGTAAAGTATGCAGTTTCTGTACAATAAATCTTTTCACAATCATTTGCCGCTTGTGTTTTACAGCAGAATGACCCTCGTATATGTATGTAAAAAGTTTTATTATTATTATTATGCTCAAAGAAATCATTTTTTAAAATGTTACGCAATAGATCTTTCGTATATAACAAATGTAGTAATAATGTGAAAACTCATCTTGTCTCTTCTAGTTTGTCTTCCATGAACAATCAAACGTTGGAAGCATATGGACGAAAGGACAGATGGAAGAATCTGCTAGAATCGGAGCTTTGGAGTGACTGTATATTCCTAATCGGCGAAGAACGAGAGGTTCTTCTAGTTTTTATTTAATTTAGGATTTAATATTAGTATGTCGCCATCACTAAACGGCGTGACAAACATCTTAGTATTTGAAGGCAGCGCTGCAAGTTCCCTTTAAATGCTGCTAGCAAATGAGAGGCCAGCGGTATTGCCACGTTTATTTTGTACGCATCCACGTCTATCGGCTGCCACCACAGCCTTCTATATGTTCCTAGCCACGAAGTGAAAATGGCAACGCCGCATTATCTGTCATTGGTAGTCCGATGGTCCTGCCTAGTGGTTGTAGGGGATGCAGTAAACACGAAAAAGCAGGAATACGACCATACTTATTACACCATGCGTGATATGCGTGTCCTACGATTATTATAGTTTAAAGTGTATATTTTGCAAAAGAAAAGGTGCATGAGCTGTATGAAAATTACAGTTAATTCTGGACAATACGTACGTGTTTCATAAGAATATTTACAATGCTCGATGAAGTTTTACTATACGCATCCATAGATTGTAAAATGTACAGGAAAATTTGGGCAAGTCTTTAATTTGGTACATATATAGAAGGCTGTGGCTGCCACCTGATCGCGCTGTAGTTTGTCTGCTTAGCCATAGCCACACCCCTTTACCACTTGGTAACGTTTCGTCAGAGCTTGCGTCTTATTCGTTTAGCTGAAATGCCAAGATGTTTGTGACAGGGCTCTAGTTTTGTTCATGATAAGACTTAAAATATTAAACAATGATTTGATTATTCTAAAATCTAAATTACACGTAAATTTTCTGCCTTCTTTTCTATAGTTCATTGATTTATATGGTGAAATCTCCTCTCGCTTTTCCGTTGAGATATGTGGGAGTTTAAGTTAGTATCTTCTTAGCAGATAAAGTACTGTCTTTCTTTAATTCCAGTTAAGCTGATGAGTGATCAAAATATGTCTTTTCCTCACTACACGTGATCTGATTATATGTTAGTGTTCCTCGTTCTACCATCAATCTCTGGAAGAGTACAAAAATATTAATTTCACAACCATTCACTTTAATTAATCATCCATCCCTTTAGTCCAAAGGGCTTAACAATGGGACATTAAACTTAAAAATTCATATTAGTTTCTTCTTTCTTGATGTTGTAATTTTCACATCTTGCAGAACATTATCTTATAAATATAGATAAAGATTTGAAATGTGGTTGGTAGTCAAACAAAGGGAACGTTTTTTTTTTTTTTTTTTTTTTTTGCGATTACCCTTCAAATTCTTATTCCATACGATTAGGTCGTTTGTTATCAAGCGAAAGAGAACGCTAGGAAAATAAGGGAACATAATAATAACCTAATAGTAGATAACGCTAGAGCAGAGTTGCAAAATGAGAGAAACCGAAACCCGGAACAAGAATTTTAGGAATGATCAAGAAATGGATCAAAAGATCGCGATCTTGGCGAAGAATTTTAGGAATGATCTAAAAAACATGCATCAAAAAATTCGATCTTGGTCAATAATTAATTTTTGGATCAGAGGCCACAAAATTTTTGGACGGCCCCTAAATCGAGTTTTCGTATTTTTTTTTTATGGAATCACATCATACTGAGTTAAGTGATAGTTTGGAAAAAGGAAATGAAATGTTTGAGCTTTACGTCCCACGGTAAGTGATAGTTTGGGTTTGGCTACATTATATGTAGTTCTCCAAATATAAGGCCTACAAGAAAATTTTTGATTGAAATATATTGGATCTTTTGATTAAAAAGAAAGGCATTAAAAGATAAAATCAGGCAATAGGTAGCCTCTTTATGGCTAAGTGGTTAGCGTACGCGCCTGTGGCGTGGGAGACCCGGATTCGATTCCCGGTGGGAGCTCATGTGGTTCGGATTCCACGTTAATCAGTAAGTCCCGTCTCATATAGCCTCGCTGCTGAAAGGAACGTTAAAATCAGGCAAGATTCCGTGTTACTTAACTCATCAAGTGATAGCTAACAAAAGAGTAACTATCAGTATATTTTTGTTTCACGAATCTTACCGATTTCAATTTCCAGTGCTTGAACGTATCGATCGGTACTGTTTGACGATGGATCAATTCCGTAGCTAATACTGTCGGCAAGGTTGAAAATATGACGTTGGTGTTCGATGTGCCAACCATTCACTAAGGACACTTTTTCACTTCTTTTTTTAACATTGAACCTTGTTAATTGAAACCGCTAGCTACATTCAAAATTGGGTGTCAATCTGTAAAATGGTTACTTCCTGTTTGAAAAATATGTCATAGAATAGTTCATTGTAAACAACGTAGAAGATTTATTGAAAGCCATGGCATATCCTGTTTCATAATGTTATGTGTACTTTTTTTAAAAAATATTGAAACTGTTATAGGTGGTGAGGGCTCATAAGTTTCCTCTGTCGGTAGCCAGTCCTGTGTTTGAATGTATGTTTCGAGGAAGCATTCCGGAAGTAACCGATAAACCCATTGAAGTACCTGATTTGTCTCCATGTTCCTTCAGAATGCTTCTGCAGTAAGTAATGTATTCTCGCTTTCATATTCTCATACCTAATTCCAATGAAACAACTAAGAAACAGAGCCTTACATATGGGGCGTTCAGAGCACAAGAGAATCAAGTTCAATTACCTAAGTTGTGAGGAAAAGAGTTATAAAGTTTGTAAGGTTATCTTAAGTTCATGGAAAAGTTAAGTCTGTTTTCTCCAAAATAAGAGTTGTTTACAATATCGGGACTTTCACATTTTAAGGTGTGAAAGGAGCTTTAAATAGAGAGCTCAAAGATGAAATATATCCAAATGACAAGTGGACTTGATTTCCTTGTGCACTGAACGTGATATATATAAAATGGCCAAATGTTTAGTTTTCGAAATCGAGACGAGACGAATCTTGAGTTCCAATGTGAAATAAGAATGTGAAACTTAAAAAAAATTTAAATGCACGTATGAACTAAATTCCATGGAATGAAGCCTCACACAATATGACCATATTGTACCAAAAATCTATTATTTTCTACGATAAGTTTTGTGGATAATGTTTTTTTTTTTAATCAAATGGGAGAAGATATTCATCTTCCATCAATGGAGTAAATTTACCACTTATCCCTGATAGTTTTTAATCGTAAGGATTGAATACTTCGGGAAAGAATAAGAGAAAATGTTTATTTATCCTAACAGAATCAAGTAATTTTTACGAAAGTTATAATCTTTTAAGAACTTTTCAAAATGAATCGTAAGGAGAGGATCCTAATCCAACCCTTTCTTCTTTCGTTATGTTAGGTTCATTCGAAAGAGATTATTTGGAATCCTAAGAAAGTATTTGGCATATTGCATATAAATCAAATACCTTTTTAAATTAAAATTTTAGTGGAACATATTTGTTAAACTTAAAGTTAAGACTTAATATGGGGCGAAGTTCTCACTTTCATTATTGGCAGATTTATATTTTGTGTGTTCATTTTATTCCTACTTGTTTTATTCTTACCGTACTTTTAAAAGATATGCATGAGCAGGGGCAAAGCCACGGGTTTCACGGAGACCTGCTCACAAATTTTTCGCTCGATTGCAATTCTTTATACCGTTCGTAAACTTACATCACAGGCTTACTGTTCTATAGTAACTCAGCGATCGCTATGCTGAAGCCTCGTTTTTTTTAAATAATGACACACTCTATAGACAATCTTGAAATCCTGTTTGTGTATCACTTGACGCTTCCAACTATTGCACTCCATTATTAAAATAAAGAATTCTAATATTCCGTATCTAGTTGCAGGAATAAATTAAAATAATAACACTTTTGAACTCCGCACACTATGATCACCTGTTGAAGAGTGACTGTGATATAGGGAATAGACAAAAATATGGAAACAGCTGGTATAAAAGAGGTAGCCATTTCAAACACTATTTGCGTCTGAATAAAAAGTGTCGCTATGATCAACGGCACATCCAGTGAGGTATAAAACCTGTCCAGATGGGGCAGTTAGAGTTCAGCGATCAGTCAGTGTGGGTTATTGTGAATCATGTCTGACCTGAGAAAGCTTAAAAGAGCACAAATTGTGGATACGCGTATGGTGGCAGCTTCCGTGACGAAACCAGCGGAAATGTTTGGTGTATCAAGAGGCACAGTCTCGAAGATCATGACTGCCTACAAGCGTTCCGGAAAAACCGTATCAGCGAAGCACCAGCGTGGGCGCAAGTGTGTGTTGCGTGACAGAGACAGATGCACATTGGCTAGGATTGTGACCAAGCATAAGATCACCACGGAGCCGAAAGTCACAACTGAACTAAATACAGAGCTTACAAACATTGTTAGTGTGAAAACCGTCAGAAGAGAACTCCACAAGCAGGGTATTTATGGCAGATCTGCAATTCCTAAACAACTCGTGACTGTTGACCACGCTGCAATACGGAGACAGTGGTGTAACTACCATAAAAACTGGACAATGGAATAGGGAACACGTCATCTGGTCGGATGAGTCTTCCTTACATTGTTTCTAACTGTTGGTCAAGTTTACGTGTGGAGCAGTACGTAAACGCACAAGCATATGATACTGTCTGTCCGTTACCAAGAGTGAAGCATGGCGGTGGTTCAGTGATAATTTGGGTAGCCATATCCTGGTATTCTGCCGGACCCATCATCACCCTGCATGGATATGTCACTGCGAAGGACTATGTAAACATTTTGAGCCACCAGCTGCATCCCATGACGAATACTTTGTTCCCAGATGGTAATGTCGAGTTTCAAGATGACAGAGTCCCTGTTCATATAGCTCCCATCGTCCAGAACTGGTTTGATGAGCACGAAGATGAAATTTCACATCTGCAATGGCCTCCACAACCGCCAGACCTCAATATCATTGATCCTTTGTAGTCACTTTTGGAGACCAAGATGCGAGCCCAATATCCACCACCGTCGTCTCTACAACAATTTGTAGCTGCTCTGGCGGAAGAATGCTACAACATCCCTTTAACAACCATACATAACCTGTATTTCTCCATTCCCTGTCGACTGCAGGATGTCCCAAAGATGGTCCTACTCGTTATTAATAAAGATAATGTGCAATTTTTTAGATGGTCCATATTTTTGTTCATCCCCTGTAGGTTGCAGTGAAAAACGAGAGACCGGGAAGTGCTATTGCGCATTCCCAAATTCCACCCGCCAAGCGAGCTGCTCCCAAGTCTAGTTTCGTTACTCCAGGTTGCAGTAGGAGAATAATAGCTGAAACGAAATCAATTCTTGGGGCCCTGAATCCATATAGAAAACTATTTTCGCCTCCTAATACAGTTTCAGCTCTATATAAATCAATATCAGAACCAGAAATAGTAGTTCATTCTATTATTTTTGACTATAATAGAGAAATAATTCGAAGATGGCAACTATCCATGCAGGACAGAATCCATACCTAAGGAACTGCTTCTCACTATTTTTACAGTTTTTTGTCTTGTGGCGATCAATGTTGAAACTGAAAATTGAAGACTTCAGCCACTTCCTTTTCGAATAGAAGGGCGAAGATCAAAATGAAAACCTATGCTTGGAATATTGAAGCCATATATATATATATATATATATATATATATATATATATATATATATATATATATATATATATATATATATATATATATATATATATATATATATATATATATATATATATATATATATATATATATATATATATATATATATATATATATATATATATATATATATATATATATTATATATATATATATATATATATATATATATATATATATATATATATATATATATATATATATATATATATAATATATATATATATATATATATATATATATATATATATATATATATATATATATATATATATATATATATATATATATATATATATATATATATATATATATATATATATATATATATATATATATATATATATATATATATATATATATATATATATATATATATATATATATATATATATATATATATATATATATATATATATATATATATATATATATATATATATATATATATATATATATATATATATATATATATATATATATATTATATATATATATATATATATATATAATATATATATATAATATATATATATATA